>NC_056733.1:1503869309-1503944309 GCF_019279795.1 Protopterus annectens | reverse complement strand
CCATCAAATGTAATGTAACAAGGCATTGCACTCCCTGGAAGCTCTGCTTGTCCTAGAGAAAGCTAACATCTGTGTAGTTACAGAGACATGGTCCAAGACTGCAGAAAGCACTTCAGTAGTGCAAGGCTACAATGCTTATCACACATTCAGACCATTCTTGGAAAAAGAAAAAAACAAAAGGAGGAGGTACTTCTGTTTACATAAAAAGCAATCCTGCCTATATATTGGTCAGAATAATGACTCACTTGAGCTACTTCAGATCCAGCTGGCCATAAGCAAAATCCTCCAGTATATCATTGTTAGCTACAGGACATCAACCATGAACCATGAAAACCAGTCCACATAGCTGAAGTTACTAGAATCACCTACCATTCAGCCCAACACACTCATTGGGGATTATAACTACTTGTCCACAAACTGGGAAACACATGCGACCACTGTCATGCTCAGAGATTCCTGGAATTTGTCAGTGCAAGTGTTCTGGAACAGCTGATATACACTCCCACTAGTGTTTCAAACATCCTTGACATAGTACTCACAAACATGTGGAGCATTGCACCCCCGACTCCAGCGTAATGCCCTCATTGGTAAGATTGGATCATAAACCAATCTCCTTTGAAATAAATATAACCATAGCACCCCGCATCAAACCCTAAACCCCTAAAGAAAATTTCTAAAACAAATTTCCTGCTATTACGTGATAGCATAGCTCCCCTAAACCTGGAAACATGGAGGCCTATGCAGAAGTATATACAAATGTCCTTTACAACCACTTAAACAATTGTATTGAAATGGCAGTTTCTAGCCAGAAAACTAAGCCACCCTGGTGGACCCCTAGCATAAATAGAGCCCTGGAAAAATATACTATACAACAAAAGGAAACAATTCCTGTCTAGAAGTGAGAGGGAGCACAGCAGAGGAAAAAAATCTCTCATTAGTCTCAACAGGCAAATCAGGGAACCAGTCAAGTCTCAAAAGCTAAGTAAAATAGCCTCCCAAGCAAAGGATAACCACAAAGCATTTTTTAGTTATGTCTGAAATCTTAAGGGAAACACTCAACAGTGTGCTGAGTTGGCTGTAGATGACACTACCTATACTCAGCCAGAAGAAATATTAAACCTGTTGACTGATAAATTCAGCTCAGATTTCACCCTCTCATTACCTCCTGTCACTCCCCATAAAATGCCCTCTACCATTCCTTTAGAGGTCATCACTGCACTCTCTAAAGCTAGATACACAGCATCAATGAGCCCTGAAGGAATACCAGGCTGCCTATTAAATAGCTTGAAACATGGCCTAACAGACTCACTCAGATCTCTATTTAATCACAGTCTCCAGACAGGCTTTGTCCCACTAAAGTGTAAAGTGGTGGACAGCAACAGTCATCCATCTCTACAAGGGTGGACCATCCACTGACCCATGAAACTAATAACCCATAAGTCTGAGTAGCCCCATATCCAAGGCTATGGAAAACATAATCATGGACCTGATTAACAATGAAATAAGAATTGTCCAGACTTTAGACCCAAACCAGTTTGGCTTCATCAAGGGCAGGTCCTACCTGCTCAGTCAGTGGACTTATTTGAGAAGGACACTAAGGCCATGGATTAGGGTAAGACAGAGCATATCACATACTTTCACCTGACCAAGGCAATGGCACAATATCTCACTCAAGTATTATGGATAAACTCACAAAATTGGGCATAAATCTCTGTGTCACCAGCTGGATAGCCAAATGGTTCATGGATAGGACACAGGTTGTCAGTGTGTGGCAATCCACATCCAGCAAGAGGCCAGTGGAGTACCACAGAGCTCAGTGTTGGGCTCCTTTCTGTTTGGGATATACTTCTCAGATGTCAAGGCAAATATAGATGGCCTTTGGCTGGCCAAGTTTGCTGATGACTGCAGGTTGGGGGCAATCACTGACTCCCCAATTAATGTTGGTAGCCTACAGAAAGGTCTGACACAGACTAACGACTTTTGTCAGAGCCATGACCTCAAACTAAACATGAAAAGTGCATAATAATAACACCGTTTGGAAAATCAAAATACCCCTATGCTGCAAATTATAACATTGATAGTACCCCCCTAAGAGTACACCCAATGGTAAGAGATCTAGGTACTCACACAGATAGTAATCTGAACTTTGACCACCATCTGTCCCCTGTGGTGACAAAATCTTTCTATGTAGCTCAGCTTATAAGTAAGGGCATGGTATCCAGATTTAAGGATGTCATAGTACCTCCATACTCAGCCCTCACCAGACCAATAATTGTGTACGGTGGACCCTTTGGCATGTACCTCTCCAGGCACTTGCAACAGTTGGATTGTCCCTAGAGGTTTCTCACCAAAAAAATACAAGGTATAACTAACATGTCATATGTGGACCAATTAAAAGCTGTCTTTCTGTATTCAGTTTCCTACCGATTACTGAGGGGTGATCTGTGTTTGACATACAAGGCAGTCTCTGTCCCAGCCATTATGGAAATGCTGCACATTTGCAAAACTAAATGTATGAGGATTACCTGCTCCAAAGGTCTAAACCCGAGATCTGATATGAAACGATCATGCTTCAGATACAGATATCTCCCCAAAAGACTGCCCCTCCTCTGGAACAGTTTTCCTATTCATAAGTTCATAGGTTCATAGGTAGGTACTAGGCTATCATCCTAGGGCCTATACAAGCTCAGCCAAAAAGGTACCCTGGCTTTTGCCATCCAAGAAAATTATTTTCCTGTGCCACTGTCAAACAGAGTCACAGAAGTGATCCCTGGGGTGAATTTCCTATTTCCCATCCAATCATCAAGATTCTTCTTGAAGAGTGCTAATCAGGAGCTTTGTTTGATATAGATAGGTAGTTTATTCCAGAGTATGGAAAGTCTCTGGGACAGGAATCTATCCCTCTGGCATGTTCTGTTTATTGTGGTGGCCAGGGTTAGGTCCCTAGAGTGTGTAGCTTGGAGAGATTGGGATTTCTTTAAGTGGAGCATGTCCAACAGCTCTGGGTTTGAAATAGCTTTACATGATAGGCAGAGATCACCTCTGAGTAGGCAATATCCAATGGAGTAAAGCTGGAGTTTTTTGAGATGGTCTGTGTAGGGTATCTGTTTGAGGCCAGTAATCCTCTTTGTGAGGTATTTCTGCAGCCTTTCCAGTTGTTGTAGATGTCTTGTGAGGTACATACCAAAAGGGGCATTGTACTCTATAATGGGTCTAATGAGTGATGAGTAGAGGGGAATAATGACCTCTTTTTTTCTGGATGAGAAACCTTTTGTGATGAGGTGTGCCACATAAAAGGATTTCCTGACTACTGTGGTGATGTGATTATCAAAGGAGAGACTACTGTTCGCCTGCGTCCCAAGGTCACTTATAACACTTTCTGTGTTAAGTATACTACTGCCTGTGTTGTAGTTCATGAGTACAGTGTTTTTACAAAAGGGGATGACAATGCACCTTTTGGCATTGAACTTGAGGCCATGGTTTTGACACCAGGCATCTGTCTCAGTGAGGCCCTTTTGTAGGATATCCACATCATTAGGAGTTTCGATTATGGCTCCTAGTTTGCAGCCATCTGCAAACTTCATTAGCCAAAGACCTTCTGTGTTAGCCTGTACTTCAGAGAAGTAGATACCAAACAGGAGAGGACCCAGGACTGAACCCTGTGGTACTCCACTTGTGACTGGTCTGAAGTCGGATTTGGAGTCTGCTACTTTCACAGTGTGGATTCTGTCAGTGAGCCAGTTGGCAACCCATCTTGTGACATAGGGATTTATACCTAGTTTAGTGAGTTTATCTATAATTCCAGAGTGGAGGATGGTGTTGAAAGTCTTGGCAAGATCTAGATAGGCTGTGTGAACGACCTTACCCTCGTCTACAGCTTTGGTGACTGCTTCAAAGAAGTCTGTCAGGTTTAGGAGACATGATCTGCCTTTTACAAACCTGAACTGGGTGGGGTACAGAGTTTGGAGATTACCAATGTTTTAGTTTATAAGTTCCATGATGATACATTCCATGGCCATGCAGACCAGTCTCGTCAGGCTAATGGGGTGGTAGTTCCTTGGGTCGGTGGTGGCTCCCCCCTTGTGGAGTGGGATAATCGTCACTGTGCACCATTCAGTGGGCACAAAGCCTGAGGTGAGGCTATGATTGAACATGGTGCTTAGGTGGGGTGCCAGTTCATTCTGTAGTTTGTGTAGAATGCAGCCTGGGATGTTGTCTGATTCCATGGATATTGTGTTCTTGGCTTTGGAGAGTGTGTTTTTTACCTGTGCAGCCATGATTACAGGAACTTTGCATTCTTCCGGTATAGAGATGGGCCCTTTAGGGGGTGAGGGGGGGGTAAAGTTAGCACTGAACCTATCTGCCAGGATGTTGGCAATATCACCTGGTTCTGTATATTTAGTGCCATTGTGCTGTAACTCAGAGCAGATCTGAGTGTTGCCATTGAGATTCCTGACATATCTATAGAATGCTTTGTGGTTGTCTTTAGAATCAGTAGTGATTTTGTTTTCATAACTAGCTTCGGAGGATTTTATCAGGGATCGCAGCTTCTTACTGAGGTTGACTAGGGAGCTCCTCCACTCATGGGATTTTACTCTCTTTTGAAACAGTTTCTTCTTTCTGTTGTACAGTTTGTTTATGGCAGGGGACCACCAGATTGGCTTCCTTTTTTTTAGGATAGCATCTTGGTTCTGTTTGAGATAGCACAATCCATGCACTCGTGTAATTGCTTATAAAGTGCAGTTGTGTAGGATTCAGTAGTTGTAACTGTATTGTCCATCTGAATGCGTGCCATGAAGTTCACCACTTCTGTCTTAAGAAGCATGAAGTTGGCTTTTGAGAATTTTTTTACCATGACTTCCTTAATGGGGGGTGGGGGTAGGATGTGGATATCTAGGGTGATTAGCTTGTAGTCAGATCGGACCAATGAGGCATTGACTTTAGGTGTTGAACACTGGTTACTCATGTTGGTAATGACTAGATCTAGGATATTGTTGCCCCTGGTGGGGGTGTGGATAAGTTGATCCAGGGCATTGGAGTTTATGAATTCCAGAAAGCGTTGAGTGAAGGACTTGGTACATGAGTAGTTTTCTCAGTTAATGGTGGGGTAGTTGAAATTGCCCATTATTAGGGTGTTTGGTTGAACCCTAACATTTTCCAGTACATCAAGAAAAGAGGAGTGGGAATCCTGTGGCATGGTGGCGGATCTGTAGCAAGCTACAATTTGGATTGCAGTTTTGCCCAGAGTTAGTTGCACTTGGATAACCTCGGATGCATTATGCTTAGCAACTAGCCTGGAGGTGTGGATATCCTTAATGAATATGGACACACCTCTGCCTTTGGTGTTCCAGTCTAGATTACATGACCGAAAAGTGTGGTATGAGTTATAGCCTAGTATTGCAGGGGTGTTCTCTGGAGCCTTGAACTGGGTCTCAGTCACTGCACAGATATCGATGTTCTACATTTTAAGGAGTGCCTCGAGTGAGTGCATTTTGAGATTTAGTCTTCTAGCATTGAGTAGCATCATCCTCAGTTTTTGCTTGCCTGTTCCTGCTACGGTGGTGAATTTGTCATTTGAACATTGCCTAAAAAAGGCACTATAGGAGCAGCAAGAACCTTAGCTTGTATCCGGAATCCCAGGGGTGACATGTGCAGGCCATCTCTGGCAAAGCATCATGGTCTGTCGACCATGTCATCCCAGGCAGACAGATACTGGATCCCTTTAGAATGACACCAAAAGCTTAGCCAATTGTTGAAGTCAATCATTTTGTCCTTGTACTGCTGTGCCATTCTGGGTGATGGCAGAATGCTACTCAGGGCTAGGGTCATACCTACCTGGGCTACAAGATTGCAGAGCTCTTCCATGTTTCTTTTCATGTAGTCCAGGGAGGTACGTCTCAGGTTGTTCACACCAACATGGACAATGACAGAGTCATATCTGTACTTGTTGTGGAGTGACCTGAGTGTGTGGGTTATGTGGTAGATCCTGGCACCTGACAGGCAGCTGACAGTAACCTTCTCCTTGTTTAGCCTGGTAAGTGGGACATCAGTGTGCCTGACTATAGAGTCACCTATGACTAGTGTGTTGGGTACATTGTTTTGCCTTATTGGCTGTGGTTGAGTGGCACACTGAATCTGTGGGCTTTGTGTCATTTGGGTTGTGTTGGGGGGTGGAGGTTGCTTGCATTTCTGCTTTGGAGGTCTCTGTTGCTTGAGCAGATTATTATTGAGAGCCTCCACAAATGTTTTTGTATTTCTATGTGTGGATTTTGTTAGTGTAGATGTAGTGAGACTGTGATAAGTGTGGTGTGATGCAAGTGTTTACTTTCTCCTCTTGACTGTCAAGTTCAGTCTTGGTTGGAGAGAACTTTACCTCCTGTTTGGCTAGATAAGTGCATCTCTCACAGGTTGTAGTGTTGGGTGGTAGGAGGAGAGGGTTGTCTGTGTACATGAAGCAATTTCTACATTGCCCCAAGATACCCAGATTCATCAGATTGACAGGAGAGAACACTAGGAGCTGACTCTTGGACATGCCTGAATAAAAAATTATTTTCCTCTAGATAAGTGAAGAAAGTGAGTACAAGAGCTGTTTTTCTCTAAGCAAGTGAGGAAAGTAAGTACCAAAACTGTTTTCCTCTAGGTAATGAGGAAGGTTGAGTCCTGTAGTAATTAATAGCTTATTTAGTGCTTACAACAAGTTCTGAACAAGTGCTGATCACGAATAATCAAATTCAAGTGCTAAAACTAAGAATCTGTATCTAGACTAAACTAGTTACACTTCATGAGGAGCAGAGCCCTTTCCTGATCACCTTCCAGTGCATTCGGGACCAATTGATGGGAAACTGAAAATTCACTCCTTGAATGGCACTATGGACAGACGCTGTTGGTAAATATAGTGAAAACCCTGCTTGCTGATCCTTTTTAACTTTCCCACTAGGAATAAAAAATTGGGTAAAATCTGTTTAAAACTGACTAGGTTTGTAAGAGCTCTTGAGCCATTAGCCTAATCATATATTATGAACCTATGATCCTATGAAAGTACTTTTGTTGACAGTGTTCTTTGCTTTTTTATCCACTGATGTGCACCCTCAGAGTTGATGTACATGAATCAGATTATTGCATACTGTATAATATAGTATAAAATGGTTGCCGCAAAGGACAATTTGTAATGTCAAGCTGCTGTACTAATGGGTGCTTCTTTTTTGCAGTTGCATTTCCCTGCATGTCACACCAAGTTCATCATAACTTGTATTTTAAAAAATATGATTGCCTGATTTTTCAGTAATACTTGTGTTTATGATACTAAACAAGTGGATTGCATAAAAATAGATGCAATGCAGTTGAAAAAAAATCTTTCACACATTTTTTTTTGTGTCAGCACTAAGCACTTGACATTCCCCTTTTATATGAAATTGAATGAAATAAATCTTTCTGTATCTCTGTTTATCTATATATTTATCAGTCCCTCCCTTTCTCTCTCACTCTCCCTAGTTATATAAAGTTAGATAAGTTTAGAGGTGTAATCATACACACATATACATAAGTCATACTCAAAAGTATTGGAAGGAAAACAGATACAATTTTTTTTTTCATTCTAAGAACAAACTCATAGTTACCCCATGATTGAATGTTCTACATTAAACACTCCCTAATGTAATACATTTGTTGAATTTCATTAAATAAGCAAATCTAATGATCAAAGAGATATTTTTGTGGTGATGCATGCAAGCAATATCTCACAGGAATTCAGTAAATTCTTGATGTCCAGAGCTGGCTAAATTTGTATTTACTCAGTCTCAATCTCTAAGTCTGAAGTTTCTAAATTACAGCATGTCATACATTAACTGATTAGGTAACCTATGCAGCACATATAAACTGCAGTAAATGTGTTAGGAAAAAATATATTAAGTGCGACTATACTCTATAGAATAAAGCAATAAAAGTATATATTTATAGACTTTGCTATGCACATTAGACAAGGGCCAGGTGATTTAATGTGGCAGTTTAGCACAGCATGTTAAGGGAATAAGCTGATAATACACTCCAATGTCTAGTTCTGTATTTGATTCCTTTAATTTCCATATACAAGCTGTGTGACTCTGAGCAAGTCACTTGTCCAGACAGTTGTCATCCTGGGAAAGAGACTTGTGTTCAATGGGCTTACAAGGTTAATGAATAAATATGAAGTTTCAGGCATTCACATGGGTCCCTAATGGCAGGGCAATTTGCATTATTTGGTTATAGTGTCTGGCTGTCATTGGTGTTTTTTGTATGGAATACCTTCTGTGTGTTGTCTTGCTTTTCATCTATGTCATTGTAAAATTTTTATTAATTTTCTGGTTTCCTTCCACATATCAGTGAAATACTGATTAGTGAATTGGGAAGTTCTCATATTGCCAGTTTGTGTGCATGTTTGCTGTTGTGTCTGTGTGTGTGTGTGCGTGTGTGTGTGTGTGTGTGTGTGTGTGTGTGTGTGTGTGTGTGTGTGTGTGTGTGTGTGTGTGCATGTGTGTGTGTGTGTGTGTGTGTGTGTGTGCGTGTGTGTGTGTGTGTGTGTGTGTGTGTGTGTGTGTGTGTGTGTGTGTGTGGTCATGTGCATATGTTTGTTTCTGGTTTGTGTGGGTGTGGATGTGCTTATGTGTGTGTGTGTGTGTTTGTGGTTGTGTGTATGTGCATGTGCATTGGTGTGTGTGTGTGTGTTTGTGCATGTGTTTGTGGTTGTCTGTGTGTGCATAATGCATTTGCAGTTTTGTGTGTGTGTGTGTGTGTGTGTGTGTGTGTGTGTGTGTGTGTGTGTGTGTGTGTGTGTGTGTGTGTGTGTCTATTCATGGTATGGGCTAGCATACTCTCCAGGACTGATTTTTATCCTTATAATCCTTATAATCATTGCTTGCTGGGACAAAAGAGCAGCAGAAGGAATTATGGATGGAAATACAGGCTTTCTTAGGTATGTAGCAGAAAGGATTGGAAGGATCGAACTGGCGAGGCTGATGTGAGGGAGATCACAGCCAGCAGGAAAAAAAGCAAAGTTTGTGAAATAATTTTTTGCCTCAGTTTTCAGAAGAAAAGGTGAAGGGGAAGGTGTTCTGTTCAGAGGGAGGTTAGGCACATTGTCAATCATGTTTATATCCAGTTAAGATAAGGATAGAGACCAGCTAACTTGCTGCCATAAAGGAAAATAAAACATGGAGACTAGATGGACTACTGTCTAGAGTTCTTATAATCCTTGCCAGTGTGCTGGCAAATCCTGTAATGGAAATCACTGATTGATCATAGATATCAACTCAGCTGTCTCATAACTGAAGACGAACAAAAGTAATACTTTGTTACAAGTAGGGGCCTGGAAGTAGGAGTAATCCTGGTAATTACAGGCCTGTTACAACAGGAAGAGCAGAGTATGTCATGGAAAGATACTAGAGGGAAAGTCTCATTGATCTTGTAGATAATGGCAAATGCAAGACAACTCCACCATAGCCTCATGTTCAAAAAAAAAAGCTCTCTGTTAAACTTGGTTCAGACTTATGACTCCGTTACTGGAGACTGACAAAAGTATTCTTGCAAATATGGTCATCTTGGACCTCCAAAATATCTTTGCTTTGGTCAAACACAGATGGATTCTTGGAAGACTATGTTTAGACCAAGACTGAGAAACTGCCCTTAAGTGTGGTTAAAGGAGGGGAGAGACAATGAAGTTTGTGATAACATGGATGGTGTCTATTTATTTACTTATATATATTTGCATTGTCAACGATAAGAGAAGTGTGAGATGCAGTAGAGCTGAGGTCAGTCTTCTTACCACGAGTGCTTGCAGTGTTTGTTTCATATGTATCTAAGTGGACAGACAATGGGCTCAATCTCTTTAGTGATGACACAAAGACGCAGCAGTGAAAAGTGGATGGTTTAATGAAGGATTTGGAAAGCGTGAATGAGTAGGATGGAAGGCAATCACTGAGGTTTGCTAGAAAGAAATGCAAATATTTTGAATCACAATAATACAGGTATTCATTTTTCAATGGGAGGAATAAACATGATTGGAAAAAGAGTATGAAAAGATTTTATAAATGCTGTTCAAAGTGAGAAGGATTTGGCAGCAACAAAAACAATTCTTGGGTATATTCTAATGGGGATAGACATTTGAAGCAAACGAATAATGGCTTCCCACGACTAAGACTTGGATAGAGCAAATTCAGAAGAAAGCTTCCAGAAGAGTGTGTGGTAAAGAGGGGAAGCATATAACTGGATATAAGAGGAGGATGAATTATTTTACCTAAGTAACAGAAGAGACAGAAGTGTATAAATTGGTGCAAAGGAGAGATGTAAAGAGGTTATCTTGAATAGGGGTGACTGAGGGAGGAAGATGGGTATAGGCAACAGACTGTGAAGACCAACTATACCCTAGATCGGCTAATGTACTTATTTCCAGATATGTCTGTGGACCATTGGAATCAACTACTACAATGCGTGGTAGAGAAGGAATCCAAAGGTGTATTCAACTGAGAATTGCTACACTTAATGTAGGTTCACTGACAGGATGCAGTTTGAAAGTGGATGACATGATGATACAGAGGAGGCTGGACACCCTATGTATCTGAGAGACAAGATGGAAGGGCAGTGCAGTAAAGCCACTTGGCTTGGGATCCAGAGTCTACTACTCAGGAGGGGGACAGGCTAGAAATGGTGTGAGAATTGTGGTGAGAGAGAAGCTTCAGAAGGCAATGAGGGATATCATCAGAATTAGTGACAGACTCATGACAACCAGACTCCATTGTAATGATAGGGAAATATTCATAATCTCAGCCTATGCCCCACAGCAGGGTTGTGATAGTAAGGACAAGAGTGCATACAGACAGCAGTTGCAGGACCTACTAGATAAAGCAGGACAACATGAATTGGTGTTGACAATGGATGACTTGAATGCACATATTGAGACAGACAGAACAGGATCCAAGGAGTGCCTGGGTCCACATAGGCTGGGCAACAAGAATAAAGGAGAGGCCATTCTAGATTTCTGTCTGGCAAATGGCTTGATAGTAGTCAACACATGGTTCAGAAATAGAAACAGTCACAAGATCACATGCAAGACTGCCAACATGCAACTCAGGCAGACTTCCTCCTAGTAAGGAAAAGACATGGGTAGAATCAGTGATTGCAAAGCCATCCCCAGTGAAACAGTCAGCTCACATCACAACCATCAGTTGCCATAATCAGCTGCAAGCAGTGGTCAAAGAAGGCTCTAAGGTCAACAAAGACTAGGCTGAAGACCTGGAGGTTGACTGAAAAGAAAATACAACAGTTCAAGGAATTACTCAGAGCTTTAACACCCCAAGAAAAGGAGGAAATAGGTAGAGATGAAGAAGAATGGCAGTGCCTCAAAACAGCATGTGTGAGGACTACAGAACAGATATGTGACCGAGCCAGGTATGGAAATAAGGTACATAAGGAACACTGGTGGTGGAATGTGGAAGTCCAGAAAGTCATCAAAAGAAAGAAGGAGTGCAGGAAAAAGTGGGAGATAGAAAAGACTGACCAGGCTAAAAAGGAATACTGGTTGGCTAACAAAGAAGCTAAGAAAGGAGTTGCAATAGCAAAGAATAGGGCATCAGAGGCACTCTACCAACTTCTGGAAAGTGACTCAGTATGTGGTACAAAGAAACTATATCAGGTTTTAAGGGAATGATAATAAAATAAAGAAGATAGTCAGAAACCCTTCCTAAGGGATGCCAGCAACAACCTGCTCACCAGTCTACAGAACATCAAAGGCAAATTCTAAATGAAGAAAACCCAACAGAACCTGTATTGCCACAGACACGGCCTACAATGAACAAAGAAGAGGAGCCCACCCTAGAAGAAGTAATTATAGCACTAAGGAAAATGAAGTCAGGGAAAGCAGCAGGCTCAGATGAGATCACAACAGATATGATAAAGATGCTGGGTGAGATATGGGAGAAATGGCTCTGGCAGTTACTTATAGAAGTGTGGAGACAAAGGCGTATCCCAGATGACTGGAGAATAAGTATACTTGTGCCAGTGTACAAAAACAAAGAGAACATCCACAAGTGTGTGCAGTAAAGAGGCATCAAACACATATCGGATTGCATGAAAGTTCTGGACTGGGTGACTGATAAATGATACGCACTTCGGATTCAGATAAGGATACAACTGACCCGATTTTAGCAGTGAGACAAATAGTTGAGAAGAAGCTAGAGATGGGGAAAGAATCCAACCGGGCATTTCCAGACTTGGAGAAAGAATATGACAAGGTTTCAAGAAACCTAATTTGGACAGTACTGTGGTGGTTTGAAGTCCCAGAAACATTGGTAGAATTAGTGCGGGCTATGCATAAGAATGCAATGACTCAAGTACGAATAGTGTTTGGCCTCACAGAGGGGTTCCCAGTGGGAGTGGGTGTACACCAGGATTCAGCTCTGAGCCCACTGCTGTTCAAACTGGTGATGGACTACATTAGCAAACTGGTTGAAGGGGACTGATTAACAGAGTTGCTGTATGCAGATGATGTGGCATTACAGGCAGACTCTGAGCAAGAACCTCAGCAAAGGATAGGGGAATGGAATGCAAAACTGAAGGCACATGGGATGACAATAAGTGCAGATAAGATTGTTGTAATAACAGCAAATGGAGGACATCAGAAGAAGCTGAGAACTGAGATAGAAGGCAAGATACTAGAACAGGTAAATTTTAAGTATCTAGGAGGGGTGGGTGAGGAAAAGGGAAGTCTGAATGAAGAGGTCAAAGCTAGAATTAGAGGGGCTGCAGCCAACTGGCATAGAATGTCAGGTGTAGTCTATGACAGAAGAATGCCAAAGAAGCTGAAAAGTACGGTGTACAAGACAGTGGTGTGACCGGTACTTCTGTATTGTACAGAAACCTGGGCAGTAAAGGCAGAGCTGACAAAGAGGCTACAGGTAATGGAAATGAAGTGCCTGAGAAGGGTGGTAGGATGCACACTGTGGGACAGACAAAGAAATGAGGACTTAAGAGCAGAAGCCAAAGTATCTCCAATTACAGAAAAGATCAAAGAAAACAGATTACATTGGTTTGGACACATGCATAAAAGCAGAAGACAATCTGGCGAAGAAGATTAGGGGCAGACAGGAAGAAGGTAAGCGGAAGCAAGGACATGCAGCAAAGAGGTGGCTGGATTGTGTGATAGAAGATCAGTGACAGTCAGACATGAGTGTTGAAGAAGGCAGGAGTGTGGCATTGAATCGAGAGAGATGGCAACAGTTAACACGATTCCCCGACCCCATGTAGAAAATGGGAGAAAATAGGAGAAAGGGAGCTGATGATGATGAAGAATGAGACAGGTACTGAAAGTGTGAAAGGAAGAAATGGAGGAGGTAGAATGTTAAAGAAACTTAATGGGTCAACAACATGAGCTAATTATCTAAAATGTTCCATCAAGTAAATGTAATTTAATTTAGCAATTAAAATTATTTAGCAGATGTCATATATTAAGCTTATACATAGTTAATAATATACTGAAACTTTGCTTCAATCAACTAATAAAACCTACGTCCAGTCTGTGGAATGCAAACCTTTTATTCCAGTGCTCACCACAAATAACTCCTTCGGGATCAGTAGTAGTGGCAAGACCATGGCCATATCCGTTAGACATCTAATACCCAAATGCCTCATCCCAAATGTCCTCAACATCTGTTTAATATAGCTTTAAGTCACGCAACAGAACCCATTTTGTTCTTTATCAGTAATAACTGGTACCTCAAAGCATCATAATAAATACATAAACATGTCACCTGGCAAGAATTTAATAAATATATTTTTATTAGGATACTTTAGTTACTACAAAATCAGCTGGTCCACCTGCATTTCCAATAGCTGTTACACTGTGGTCTTTCTCGACACCATCCACTTCAGATCCCTGGAGCATATAGGCTCACACCTTCTGGACCTTGTATTAATTAACCCTTCTGTACTATGCTAAGGCCCACAAGTATTCCCTTCTCTATTTAAGTCAGAGAATGTCCACATCACCTTCTGCTTCAGCTCCTTCCTCCCTGTCCCAGCAATCCATCTGTATTTAGGGATCTCAGCAAAATCAATTTACTATTTATTGGCCTTTTTGATAAATATAAATGCTCCAGTCACTCTGAATTCCAAAACAATGACAGTCCAGCCCTAACCAATGAATTTTCTGAACTTTTAAATCACTTTATAGAGAAAACTCTCTTCCTGCTTTACCTAGCACAAGCAAACCTTCATGTCAGAATGTCTTCACATTAACCAGCATGTTTAATGTAGTTTTCTTACTAACTACTTGCTCAGACCACCCCAAACATGACATTATCATGCTCCATGTTTGCATTATTTATATGAAAATGAAAACTCTCAATTTTTTATAACTTTTTGCAAATGTTCCTTAGCATCTCCAGCTCTGTGCATCTCATCCAGACCCTTTCACGATGCTTGCTTACCAAAACATATCAGTTTGTAGATGCCATCCTGTTGCCTTAGTTTTTATGTATATGTATTTGTAGGACTTCACAAAACACTGACAAGGATACTTATCTGATGAGTATGCTCTTTGCAGGATGCACATTAAGTCTACTTTCCTGATGTCTATACTCAAAGTAAGCAATGAGCTATGCAGGTGCAGGGTAAATGCCATCTCCATTTATTCTCTGTCTATCCTCTGCAAATAGAAATGTGCCTCAAATGAACACACATTTTTTTGCCATTTGACTCACTTTATGGTATGAGGGGCTCAAATGTATTTTTCTTATGTTTAAAGGTGAATGTGATTCTTACAAAGATTCTCTTGCTGAGTAACTGCTAAATTGCAGTAGGAGACTTTGAGAGGTTATGCAGTTGGCATAGGAGCACTTATTACGGCAAGGAAAGATCTGGTAGGATAAGGCAGTCTCAGCCCCACATGCACAGTTGGACAAAAAGCAAAATAAGATGCAAGCAGCAGAATAAGGTCATTTAACTATTACAAGAAAGGTAAGCAACCTCAGTTATGTTACAGAAGTGCTAAACATAGGGGAAAACAGGAAATCAGGCAGTCTGATATGATGAATACTCACTATAACAGAGAAACACTGGTTTTCAACATCTGCACTGGCTTACAAAAGGAATCTGAGGGATATGATGCAGTAGACCTTCCCAGACAAACTCTGTATGAGATAATAGTTCCAAATTGGTTGGCTTCTACTATTTATTTTATTTATTTTGCATTTGCTGACCTGGATAGTCTGACTAGATACATGTCCATTTTCAGTGGAGGCCCGGGGAGAAAAGCTCCAAACTTACAAACAGATAAAGACAAGCAAGTTACAGTATATGCACAAGCATATTGTATTAACATACAAATTACAGTTTCACATTCCAAGTCTATGAAGAATACCATTTATATTCAGAAATATATACAAATATGTTACAGTTTCTCTTATCAAACCTATAGGTGCAGCTGTATACAGAGTATCTGCAGAGATGTTACAGTTTCTCTTTTCAAACCTTTTAGTGTAAGAGGTAAGTTGCTGTGAATAAAAAATTGCAAGGATATGGAAGTAGATGAGGCTTTAGTCAGAGTTAGAGCAAGGACATAACCGACGAGTTTTAAAATACTGGGTTAGACTTTTTTGAACTGATTAAGGGAGGGGTTCAGAGTAAGGTCAGTTGAGAGTAAATTCCAGGTTTTGCATACTGAATTTGCAAACAAAGATTCTCCAGATAGGTTATTAGCTTTAACAGATTGAACCAAAAGTTTTGTAGAGGAATGAAGTGGCCTATTGTTTTTGTAGGGATGGGTAATGTTTTTAAGTGAGGGCGTTTTTCTGGATGGTTAATAACTCTGAATGCTACAGTAAGTTGATTATATTGAATTAGCCTGGGGAGTTCTAGCCATGCTAAGAGGTTTAGATTTTGACAGTGGTGTTTCCTGTAGGTAGTTCCTGTGGCAAACCTGACAATTTGATTGTAGCAGCTAGAGAGTTTGCTGATATCAGTTTTGTTCAAGTTAGTGAGTATTGGAGAGGCATAGAGTAGAGGTGAAAGCAGATGGGTGCTGGTAATGGCAATCCTAGCTAGAGGGTTGAGAAAAGGTTTGTTTTTGTATAGGGAGCCAAGTTTTTTATTAACGGATTTAATAGTTTGGTTATGTGCATATCATATTTGAGGTTGTGTCTATTATAACAACCAGGAGTTTGGTATGCATATCTGGTGAGATTATGGTCCCATTGTTAAATGTTATAGTAAGTGAAGGTTGATAGGATTTGCGAGTAGGGGAAAAGTGCAATAGCTTTCTTTTATTAGAGTTTAATAGCTGTTGATTAGAGATCCAGTTGTCCACTGTATTAAAGGTTTTCTAGGTTAAACTAAGGAGATCTGTAAGAGTAGAGGCTGAGCAAATCCAGGTGGCGTCATTGGCATATTGTATACAGGTTGTATCTGTGATTACAGTGTGGAGGTCATTGATAAAGAGGGAAAAAAGAAGGAGACCTAATATGGAGCCTTGAGGGACACCGAGGGTAACAGGGGAAGGGTGGAAAGTTGGTTCTGCCAAAGGACAGCCTACTGTCTTCCACTAAGATAAGACTGAAACCATTGTATGGCATGGTTGTTTAGGAATATTTTCTTTAGGGAAAGTAAGAGTAGCTGGTGGTTAACCATGTTGAAGGCCATGGAAAGATCGAGAAACAGGGCAGAAGATAGTTTGTTGTTGTTACGGTTAGAATTTATGACATTAGAAAAGGAGAGGAGGGCTGAGGTGGTACTCTGCTGTGGTCTAAATCCATGCTGGGAGTTGGCCAGAAAATTATGTTGAATAAGGTAGTGTAAAAGTTGTTTATAGATACACTTTTCAATAATTTTAGCCAGAGAGGAAAGGATAGCTAATGGTCTATAGTTTGACAGCTCAATGGAGCTGCCTCCTTTGTGGAGTGGTATGACATGTGATATTTTCCAGATAGAGGATTCAGTTATGGTTCTGTTTATCAAAATAGGGACAAGGAATGCTATAACATCAGCAGCTTTTTGCAGGTAGTCTGCAGGGAGGAGTCAGCTGAAAGGGTGGTTGGTTTGAGTTTTTTAATTAGGGGTCTAATGACTGAGTTGGAACATTTTGGAAGCTGAAGGAGAGAATGTCATTGGGTTTAGGGGTTTCAGCGTTAGAACAAGTGGGTTTAAGTTTGCTAGCAAGGGCCTGAATGGTTTCTGTAAAGAAACTGTTGAAGGTGTTGGCAATGGACTCTGGCAATATTTGAGTTGGGGCTGAGGGGGTTAGTGTTGTGGATTGCCCTGGGTAGAGGAGTTTGTTAATACCTGCCCAGAACGTCTGTGGCTTGTTGTGGTGTTTCTGCTGTAGATGGCAGAAATAGTTTTTGTGTCTAGAAATATGGATTTTTATTTATCATTCCTATATTGTCGAAATTTGAGTTGACCTTGTGGGGCTTTAGAGGAGTGCCAGGTGTTTCAGGCATTATTTCTTTGGATGATCTTTAGTTTGGTTTCTTTAGTGAGCCGGGGGGCAATTTCTGTTTTAATTCTAATAGAGTGTGCAGGTGCATGGTTGTCAAGGATGACCAGGAATGTGTTATTAAAGTGTGTTACTGCCTCATATAGTGGTAGTTTTTTTAGACTTGACCAGTTGCATAATTTAAGTTATTCTAAGAATTTATTAAGGTTGAAGTTTTTGTTATTTCTTATTGTTTTATAGGTGGGTAGATATGGACATTCGACTTTATGCCTAATAGTATATATTAAGAAATGATCACTTAGATCCTCAGGAAGAATACCTGATTTGTACATGTGGTGGGGGCTATTAATTAGTATCTGGTCTAGGATACTTTCTTTATTGTTAGGCTTGCTGATCCTAGTAGGGGAGATTACAGTTTATGCAAAACCATGTAGGTGTACATGGTTGGTTGGGGTCTCTGCAGTGCAGGTATTCCAGTCTATATTGAGGTCCCTTAGAACAATGGTCTCTTGGGGGTAATTGGATAGCCAGTAGAGGATGTCTTCTAGGATCCCTGAGTTATTACCTTGGGGAATATAGACACATACTATGTTTATACATTTGTTTTTATTTATTTGTAGTTTGGAAATCATAATTTCCGCTTTGTTAAATAAAGGTGGTTGAAGGTTTTCTAGAGTAACATTTAGGGTGATTTTATAGAGAACAGCAACCCCTCCTCCTTTCCGGTACTGCGATCTAGCCTCAGTATATTATACCCTGGAGGTAGAATTTCATTATCTGGCATAGTTGGTTTTAACCATGTCTCGGTTAGACAAAGTACGTCAGGGGAGTAGGTTGTCAGGAAGACATGGAGCTTGTGAACCTTATTGTTGATGCTTCTAATGTTTAAGTGGCAGGGCAATAGTGAGTTGGGGGGGTCTATTTAGGCTCTGTCTTATGTTTGGGCTGTTAGGATTAGAGTTAGTATTGTCTGGGGATGGTGGCCCAGGGTTGGGGTGGATATCCCCATCAATAGTAAGGGTGTGGGTCAAACTAGCTATGAGCTTTAGAAATGTATTTATCCGTTTTTGGTAGCATTTAGTGGTAGTTTTATTGGTTTATTAGTATTAGTATTCTACTAAGATTTATGAAACCATTTACTGTCCTGTAATAATTTTGAGATATATATATATATATATATATATATATATATATATATATATATATATATATGTATATATATATACACACACACACATCTATATATATATATATATATATATAAATATGTATGTATGTAGATATAGATAGAGATATATGGTTCCCCTTCATATGATCGAATTTCTCTAAACTCAAAACCAGAATCTCGAATTTAGAGAAACTCAAACATATGAAAGGGACAAAAAAAAATTAACACCTTTCAAATGTTTTCACGGGGGGGGGGGCTTTGCCCCTCTGCACCCCCACACCCCCCTACTTAAATATACCTACTCCGAGATCGAACTATAGGGAAGGAAAGGGAAATCTCCCATTTTGCGCTATACGAGTAAGCGCAAAACGGAAGATTTTCCATTCCTCCTCTATAGTGGGGTCACGGAACATTCACATTTAAACTGCTAGGATACAGGGGGACCTGGCCCCCTGCAATAAGGTAAGTTAACCTTTTTATTTTTTTAAACCTAAGGCTCCCATTCACAATTTCGAGTGAATGGAACTTCGAGATTCTGGTCTCGAGATTATGAATTTCTAGCTTCCATCCATTTGATCTTGTGAAGGGGAACTATATATATATATATATATATATATATATATATATATATATATATATATATATATATACTGCATTTGAAGAAAGCATGTGAAAAATTACAAGTCAGTTGCTAAGTAGGAAGTGGCAGAATAGGACATAAACTTCTGAAAATGATTTCGCAATTGAGATCAATAAATCATCTTTCATTTAAATACAGACAATGTGTACTAGTACAATCAGTGCTTGTATTTGGCACTTGCTGACTACAATAACAGCTTTTGGAGACTCACTATAAGCACTAGAAGGTGATGATTTGAACTGATGTGAACATTGATAATTTGGAGTCACCATATACCTTTATATAAACCAATGTTCTCAGAGCATATTTCAGGTGTAGAGGGAGTTTGGTGAGGCTGTGTGATCTCATTAGTTTGGTTCAGTCTATGTAATGAAAAGTTGATAGGGATTCTGTAGACTAACAGGTACTGATCAGTTTTACAGTTAGAAGCTGAAACATTAGCTGCTTGTATTAAACTCCTGCTGTTGCTGCAGTGTCATCAGGGGAATGAAGCAGCTACTTGATCAGGTAGTTGAGGTGTCTGGAGAATGTTCTTTTGCACTAAACATCACCAAAATAAAGAGTATGATAGTTTATTCACCTTCAGAAGCCTTTGATACATACTCCTAGCTAAATATCTCACCTTAAGATAGTAAGCATATTCTAGTGTCTTGGAGTTAGCTTCAGTCACTACAGTGACTGTAGTAAAGAAAATCAGGCTAGGATAGGTGTAGGTAAGTCAGTGATTGTATCACCTGTTTAAACATGGAAGAGTCATGCTGTGAGCTAGGTTATAAAGTTTTGAATCTAAAACACTAGTCTAGGCTATTGCACTGCTTGGATGAGAGCTGAACTTTGAGGAAGGATGCCATTAAAAAGATCAAAGCTTTTGAGACACATACGTATGAGTGTCTTACCTGTGAGTCAGTTTTACAGAAAATCTCTGCAAAGCTTCTATAGATGTAAATTATTGTTAATGATGTTTGTTTGTTGGTATGATTCGTTGGGCACACTGGCAGGAAGGGGAAGCTGACAGCATTCATTTTAAAGCATAAACTACAGCACAGGTGATCAAAAGGCCAGTCGAGATGAAGGTGGACAGATGACATAAGGGCATGGATGAGCATGTCACTGGTGCATTGTACTGTAACAGCATACGACAGAAAAACATTGGCAAGATATAGCTATAATTTTTTTTTTTATGATCCAATAGCCTGAGTTATGAGAGTGAAGTTTATCTGACTGAGGTCTAAGATGGGGTTACTACTTGTACATTTGGAGACTACCTATGCCAGGTTGTGCTCTTCGTATTTGTTTTTTTTCAGTTACATCATGTGCATTTTCTTCTCCATCCTTTAGGTACCTGTAGTAACTGAGAACTGATTGCTTATCCCAATATTTTAATTAAGGGTCCTTTCCATTCCTCTCCCTGTACACTAATATAACATAAAACTTCTCATAAAACTTCATAAAACATCTCATAAGCCAGTACTTATTATACAGCACAAACTTCTTCTTGTAACATTTGTTAATGTCTGGTATGCACTTCACAGATAAAGATTCTAGTTGTCTACTGATGTACTATGTTCTTCATCTGTAAATATGTTGTAAGTAATTGCTATGTAAATTGTTAATCACTATGTAATCCAATGTAAATACTGTCTGTTTATTTTAACTGTGGAGCTTTTCTCCCCGGGCCTCCGCTGAAAATGGACCTACGTCCAGTCGGACACTCCCAGTCAAGAAATTTAAATAAATAAATAAATAAACTTGCAGTACAAAAATGTTAACTGCAAATTCCGCAGGGATTTGGCAGTGTGGGGACTGGGTATCATTTAGTGGTATAATTCTTGAGGATGTCTAGTGTCTTTTATGAAGTCAAAGTTTCTATAGCTTATAATCATATTCGTTTTTTATTTAGTTTTTGCTGCTGTACATACTGTGGACATTTTTCCTTGTTTATAAATAGCCTGCATATTTGTTAAGCAAAATATAGACCACTCAGAATAAAGTGCAGAGAAAATACGTAAATCTAGCTTGTCTATTGTTTTGTCAAAGAACTGGATGTGTATTTTTTCTTGGTTCTGGCAAAACAGCCTGTAATGATGTAATTTATTTTACTGCTCTTCCAGCTGAGACTCTAGTCCTGCGTATTTTATTTATTTATCTTTGTTGTTCTTATAGCTATACATATTTTTTGTAAAAGTTTACTCAAACTCTGTCATGTATGAATTATCCAAGGTTACTTAATGTTTTGTCTGCAGTTTATTACTTAACAGTCTGAGCAGGTCAGTGTGTGAAATGTACACTGCAACAATAAAAAAAATAAAATAATTTGAGAAAAGGACAGACTTGGTAGGTGCTTGTGGCAGAATAGACAACTTATTTCTTGATTGTAGCTGTAAAACTTGATATAATTTTGTTTACTTGTTTGTTTCTCAGCTCAGACACTTTCTATATGTATGCATTTATTTTCTGACTGGTCATAGTCTTGAAGAACTGCTAACTGTAAAGGTATCAACAGTCACAAACATTTTGTCCTTTGTAGTTTTTCAACTAGTTGCTTGGTCTAGAGCCTTAATGTGCCAACAAATGAAAAACCAAAATAAATAAAAATTAACAAGAGCATTTGATTATGTGATGGCTTGAGATAGATTATGTCTCTGTCTATCTATCTATCTATACACACACCACGCGCGCGCGCACACACACACACACACACACACACACACACACACACACACACACACACACACACACACACACACACACACACACACACACACACACGCATGCACACACACACACACGCATACACACATGCGCACACACACACACACACACACACACACACACACACACACACACACACACACACACACACACACACATAACCCATGAGTAAGTGTGGATAATGCTGGATTTACCCATGGTTGGCATGGTTTGAACACAAGGAAGAAGCCGTTCACTCATTGCTATTATACAGTGGCATCATTCAAGAAAGAAATTGTTTACCTTTCTTAAATAATGTCTTTGTATAATCGTACTATAGTGTTCCTCCTCATTCTTCCACCTTTTCTGATGTACTACTCACGCGTATGGGACTTCCATTCCCACACTTGCATAGTAGTATCAGTGCTGTTCAAGAGAAGCAAATTTTTATACTGCTACTCTTAATCCAAGAAACCTGGACAAAGCCAAACACAATGAGGGAGAAAAAAGGTACACAAATTGTATTGCTCTTATAAACTTTGAAAGTTATGTGAATAAGAGGTTTTGTGCTATCATGCATGTTCTGAAGAATATGAAGCCTAAACCTCAGTTGTTTGCCATTATTTAATGACTTCTTTCTCCATTAGTTTGCCAGAAAACTACTGTTTTTTTCTTTTTTAATGAGGAAAGGACCAAAACTATGAGGAAAAAATCTGGACAATATATAAAAGATCTGGATAGTTGAGATGTAAGAGTCTACTGAGATTTAACAAAGGACAGTACAGAAATACAGGGAAAATAAGTTTTTTCTTGTATTTTGCTCTGCCCTCCATAACATTTTCCAATAGAAAAGTTTGGCCGTTCAATGGTACTTTAGCAGCCAGATTATTTTCTATTGGTATATGCTCGGCTTACAACAGCATGCTGTTTATGGAGATCAGGCTTGATTTTAAGCTCTATGTTTCTCAAGTATAGCCAAAAATCTATTTGTATTGTAATGACAAGGTCAAAAAAGGCCAAAACAAGGTGTATGTACAACTACTGGGGGTTGTCATTCCTGGCTTGAATGTAGCCATAAAAACTTGAAAAGAAAACTATTATGGCCATTTAGAAACCATATAGCCAAATCACTGATTTGTCATCAAGGGTTCAGCTGCATCTGTCACTGGTTTGTCTGTGTGACCTCTTTAGACTTTGGTTTGGTTTATATATACACATATTTATATTTATATCTCTGTGTGTGTGTGTGTGTGTGTGTGTGTGTGTGTGTGTGTGTGTGTGTGTGTGTGTGTGTGTGTGTGGGTCCTTTTAAAACCACAAACTCTCATATATCTAGGTTGCACATACTGACAAAATTGACACCTGTGACATTTACATGCCATTGCACATGCTCCAAGTATGCTCTCAGAGCTTAAAGGATTGGAAAAAAAATGATTTTTGCAGAAGGGCAAGCCCCCAGCCCCACCATCTGGGTGACTATACTTCCCCACTTCCCCTGATAATTATATCTAGTATCTCTGAGAGCCCCCCTCATGTGGGTGACTGTGCCTCCCCACATCCCCTGCTAATTATATCTAGTAACTCTGAGAGCCCCCTCCATGTGGGTGACTGTGCCTCCCCACATCCCCTGCTAATTATATCTAGCATCTCTGAGAGCCCCCTCCATGTGGGTGACTATGCCTCCCGACATCCTCTGCTAATTATATCTAGTATCTCTGAGACTGCACAATCCCCAGGGAAGAAGCATATTTCCCAACTCCATGGATTATCAGTCCTACACAGCTGTACCTTTGGGAATTGTGCTTATTTTAATATGTACATACATGCGCACATGTGTGTGTGTGTATAAGTATATATATATATATATATATATATATATATATAGTTATGTATACATATATCAATATAGATATAAATATAGATGATATACGTTAATGCTAAAAGCTGTGATTAATTGATTTCAGATGGATGTACTGGTTATACTTAAAGAGATCACTGGGGTAATCTGCACTATTTAACAGCGAGCTATTTCATATTGGTATATATTGTTTTACATAGCCAGGACTCACATTTGTATAACATTTTAACATCTTTATTTGCTAACAGTTAACAGCAATCTGCAATTGGTTCTAGATTCATGGCACAATAATAGTACAGAGAATAATGAAATTTCTTGGTTTCTGAGCCCATATAATTGATGATTTATTTTGTGCTTACACTAATCTGTAATATTACTTCAGGATCCACACATTTAGATGCTAATTATCTGGGAACTGGAAATATACATAGGATATGTTCAAAACCTTCCAATACATAAAGATGATAAGGCCTTAACTTACTTAGGAGGAAGTGTCATTATAGTAAATTAAGACTAAGATTAAAATATACCTCTTTAAAATTATAGCATGGAACTGGATGTAGGTATCTAAAGATACTATTCCATGTATAATCATTTATATAGGGGTATGGAAGATCTTAAACCTGTTCCTTAACTGATGTACCTTCTTTTTAATAGGCCAAATAATACCCCAGAGAATATACCTTCTGACATCACTAGTTTGAATAACCATGTATCTAAGTCATACAATACACAGCTCTACTTTAAAGTTTAGTTCTGAGGCAGTCTTGCAATCTTAAACTGGTTTGCGATTCTTCACTTTACAAATAAAAATATACCATACAGATGCTGTTTTGCCAGTGGCATTAGTATTTCCGAATGTCCCAACAGAACATCATTCTTGCATAAATCAATAATGCTTACAAAACAATTCAGTGGCCTGATACTTTAATGTGAAGTGTATTCTGCATGTCCAAAACTTCCGGAAAACACTGCACTGCTTTTGTGCCATTTGATGATGCTCAGCCTTTTTTGAGTGGAATGGTATTCTGGGATTTCCCTCTCCAATGAATAATTTAGTACACCAGGTATGACAGCACCCATGAGCCCTTTTTCTGACTAGCAAAGCAAAGATTTCTGCAGTTCATGCGGTTATTTTATGTCCCATGCTGCAAAATTACTTTTTTGTTGATGTTAGAAGAATTAATGCTGGGAATGGAAGAAAATTAATTATGAAGAGACCACATTGAAGGTTAAAAGGCTTTAACGTGTAGTGCAGGTGTTGAGCTTACGGATCTCTCATAATGCCTAATGGGAGGCAACATTCATTTCTTTTGTTATTTTCAGTTAAAAATCAGCATGGCTCATTCACTTTAATGTTTTGCGATAAACAATATATCCAAGATGTCAATTAATAATAACAGTATCTTTTAATGAAATTATTATCTTTGAAATGGCTAGAATGGTACTGATAGTGATGATTCAGTAACTAAAGACCACACCCCACACACAAACACATACACACACACACACACACACACACACACACACACACACACACACACACACACACACACACACACACACACACACACACACACACACACACATTTGGCCACTGTTAGCAATATAGTCTTGTTTTATACACACATGCTACAGGTTCCATCCGTACACCATCAGTGTTCTGATTATTTGCCTTGAACAAGATGTAACTTTCTCATGTTCATTAATCCTAAACATAAACATTTTCTGCATTAA
The DNA here is from genome assembly GCF_019279795.1 of Protopterus annectens. Lineage (NCBI taxonomy): Eukaryota > Metazoa > Chordata > Ceratodontiformes > Protopteridae > Protopterus > Protopterus annectens. The sequence goes on along the minus strand of NC_056733.1, from coordinate 1,503,918,760 downwards.
TGATGCTATCTCATAAGGTACTGTTTATAATGAGTTTATTCTAACATTCATTTAATGTGGCATCAAAGAAGAAAATATTTTTTTTCAGAAATTCATTCTGCAGTTTATATTCTTGGTTATGATGCTTGTAATGCATCAACATCATACAGACTTTTCAGATGAGACTGGCGTGTTACATGCAGAAAAGTAAATGCTACTAATGGCCAAGTACCAAAAAAAAAAAAATCAGTGATTATACATAAAATTACAGGATTTTTTCTTGCTGATTTACTATTGTGTTTAATGCCCTCTTTTGCAATAGATACTTTCAAATACAAGAAGATCATAAGTCAGTGAGACAGCCTGACCCTACTTAGGAATAAGTGCTAGGTAAAAGTATATTATCTGAAGTAACAAAACCTGAGAAGTTGCATTTTTTGGCATAATACTGTTAAGAAAAAAAAAACTTAGTAAGGCCCGTTAGCCATATTATCATAAATGTATTTATTTGTTTAACGGGAAAGTCTGACTTGGAACAAAGCCAATTTTCAGCAGAGAGGCTTAGGGAGAAATGCTCCAGACGCATGTCTTTGTAACATGGGAAGAAACCTGACTACCCGCAGAAAACCCACACAAACGCAGGGAGGACATACAGACTCCACACAGAAGGCACTCTAGCCAGGAATCAAACCGGAGAACCTCTTGTTGTGAGGCGACAATGCTACTGCTGCACCACTGCACTATCCAAATAATATATAATAATATATTATAATATATATTATAATATACTATATTATAATATAAATAATAAATAATTCATTAAATGTAAGCTGGTGTCTTAGGGTCCAAGAACCAACCCACCAATCCAGTTAGCAAATTCATATAAATAATTTCTACTGAAAACCAGAGCAGTCATACAATTTTGAAATGTCTTACTGTCAAACAAAAGAAAACTCACATAAACAAATTCTATTGCTGCCCCACAATTTATTTCATGTTTGCAAAAAAAAATGTTAAATGCTGAAGAATATTCCTTCCTTTTTGGCATGAATCTCATACAGTCTTATATTTACTGTACCTAACATTATCTGGAGTAATTTTATTTATTTATTTATTTATTTGCAATTTGATCATGTTTTCAAGTTTCATGTATCAGAATGTATAACAGCTCAATGTCCATGCCTAGAGTCCCATGCCATTCACACAGGGATAGTGTGCTGAACACAGGCCAAATCCAAGTAGCCACACTGACTAATCTGCACCTATTCCGGAAAACAGTTCATCCCCCCGCATTGGTAAAGTCAGAACTGCATCATTATAGCACCATCTGTCTCCTTAGCCTTAAAAGATGTAGCAACCTAGGGCAATGGGGAAGCCTCTAGAATGCAGAGTAAGCTGTTTCTGCATTGAATGCTGCCTCCCATAAGGCATTATGACAGATGTGTAGTTTCAGTACCTGCGCTACTCATCATAAACAGTACCGTGTAAGATATCAACATCATTAATGCATTCTCCCCATCTCCCCCCAAAGGAAAAGAGTTAACAAAGTAGAACTCATTGCATTTTGTAGTTTAATACCTCCATGTTTGTTTGTTTGTGTCTTTCGGCTTTTCATGGTTAGGGGTCACCACAGCGGAACTCCGGTCCGCTAATAATTGGTAGTGGATTTTTATGTACCGGGTTACCAGCCCTGACGCACAACCTTCAATGAAGGCACGCCCCATTCACATATGCCTCCACACAGAAGACGCTCTAGCTGAGAATCGAATGGGACAACGTCTTGCTATGAGGCAACAACGCTACCGGAGCACCACCACCACAGTAGTTTAATACCTCCATCTCAGCAGTTTAATACCTCCATGTCAGCCTAAAACCTTGCAAAGCTATACCAGTGCACCTAGTGGCAGGCTTCTCCTTTAGATATGCCTGTTCTTGCACCCTGAAGTCAGTCTAATCCACATAAGTGAATATGGAAACTGTCACTGGAAGTCCATTTATCTCCTACCAATAAACCTGAAACACATTCCTTACCTGACTTACAGAGATGAAGGATCATTGCCCCACTGTACTCATCCCTCATTAGACCCATTATAGAATACAATGCCCCATTTGGTATGTACCTCTCAAGACATCTGCAACAACTGGAAAGGCCTCAGAAATACCTCACTAAAAGAATCACAGGCCTAAAGCAGATGCCCTACGCTGACCGCCTTAAAAAACTCCAGCTATACTCTGTCGCATATCGTCTACTCAGAGGCGATCTCTGCTTAACATACAAGGCCATGTCAAACCCAGAGCTGTTGGACATGCTACACTTAAAGAAATCCCAATCCCTCAGAGCTACATGCTCCAGGGATCTAAACCTTGTCATCACAATAAACAAAACATGCTGGAGGGATAGGTTCCTGACCCAGAGACTCCCCAGACTCTGGAATAGATTGCCCATACATGTCAAGCAGAGTGCCTCTTTGGACCTCTTCAAGAGGAACCTTGACGATTGGATGGGAGAAAGGAAATTCACCCCAGGGATCACGTCAGTCGCCCTGCTAAACAGGGGTCCAGGAAAGTAAATAATGTGGGAAGAAATAGCCAGGGAATTGTTATGGCTAGGCTTGTATAGGCCCTAGGGCTGATAGCCTAGTACCAACCTATGAATTGTCAGACATCAACCTCTTCAAGGTCCTGTGGCAGATTACTACCTATGAATCAAGTACAAGTAATGTTTTTTTGAAAGAGGATGCACAAGTCATGTGACATTTTCATATGTCTTTATTTACAGGAAGTTTGGGTGTAAAACCCTTTTTCAGTGGAGGCCTATGGAGAAAAGCACCACTGGTACAAGATATAATGTAAATTCACACAAGTAAAATAAACATTAGTGTCATCGCTGACAGTGTAGTATTAGAAAATATATTTTTGGGAGGTTGATTTACTCTTTGTGGCTCCATGCATTTACCTGTAATACCCCAGTATGAGAGAGTTAGTAGCAGTGTCTAATTAATTTCAAAATGCTGTCACCATTGATTAACTAGTTGGCGTATAAGTGATTCACTAATTCACTCTTGTTACCCATAGATCTGTCTACAAAGACTGCAGATGCTTGAACCTGCTGTTTGATACTACCTTTGCTCTTCAGCACCTCTTAATGTTCCTGCGTTCACCATCTCTTACCTGTTTTAAAAATACAGTATCTCTGTTCAAAGCTGACTACTGATGAATGAAATATATGATACTAATGAGATCAGTATATGACCACTGTCATCCAGCTTATGGTGCCAATGTTTACTTTCTGCAGTTACGCCATTAGTTTATATTTGTCACTTCTCTTTAGCCACCTCAGTAGTTCTGCTTAAAATTGAACTGAGAGTACAGAATCTTTTTGGCAGCCCAGATTCAGGCATTCAAACTCAGAATCCATTGAAGGACAGCTGATTTCTTAGGTTCATTACTTCAGTGCTCAGCAGTGGTATTATATAACGGCTGATCTGCTGAAGTCCACCTCTTACATAATTTGACCAGATGTACTACTGATGAAGATTGCTACAACTTAAGCACACGATAATGGGTGTTGTGACAAATTATATAAAACCCAATATATATCTATATATACATCTTTATCTATCTTCTGTCTATATGAATATATAACACAAATGAAAGCATGCAAAAAATAAATTCTTCCCTGTTAATTTTACACTCACTGCAAAGCTGCAGCTCTTTTGAACTGACATACAGGTGTAGGCTGGCATAATCTTTGGTATTACAGCCCAGTCTACCTGTGCAGTGTAAGAGGGAAGGGATATCAGTCATTGAATATCATAACACTAATTAGGGTGAAAAAAAAGACTGGTATACAGGAAAGGGTAATGAAACTTATGAGGTCCATATTGGTATAAATTAAGTTTAACATTCTTATCCTTATTTGGGTTTGATAACCTGTACATTCCAGCACAGTAGCTTAGCTTCATGAAAAATAAAATGGCACATATACAGTGTGTGTGTGTGTGTGTGTGTGTGTGTGTGTGTGTGTGTGTGTGTGTGTGTGTGTGTGTGTGTGTGTGTGTGTTGAACAGACACAGATGCCATCCTTCACATCACACACACACACACACACACACGTGCACATACACTTACTCCATTGAATTTCAAGCTGTATCTTCCCTTTATTCATTGTCCTTACACGTTACAGGAACTGCAGACCGCCATGCTGTACACCTTTACCGTTCTTTTTCCTGTTGCACTAATGTTAAGAACATACCTGGCATAAGACAGACATTTTACAATTCTGTATGCACATCTTTGTTTTTACTTGTTTAATTCTAGCATTTTACCACTGCCTTATTAAAATGTACAGTGCATAGACCATAGGCAAGGTGCTACTAAACCATGTGGAGTACTGAGTAAAACCAAAGTACTACAGACATTTCACTTTATGCATTGCAAGCTGTGTAGTGACAAATGCACACATCTGCTCACAAACTCTGTTCCTACTGCTTCATTCTTAAACTTTGATTCACTATATTTTTGCTTTCTACTATATATGGCTTAGTCTCATACTTACCTGTGTTTCTGCAAGACATATTCATTGTTTCATGCTATTTCCAAGCTTGGATGTGAGCTAGGAGTCATTCAATATGTAAATAAATTGGTGAAAATAGCATTAGCACAGAAAAAGATCTGCAATCAGCAAAATATTCTCTATTTTTAAGCACATCACTTGTGGTAATTATTATATTTATTTTCTGTTTCTAAATTATGACCATCAGCCTGCATGCATGAAGTGTATCATTTCCTGATATTAGAATGTGATTGGTAGTTAATGGTGGTTGGGACAGGCATAAGTAATGTCTGTGAAGATGAAAGGATATCTTGCCACATCTTGCACAAAAGCTTGGATTGGATCTCGAATAAATAACTCTCTGCCATGCTTTCTTTGCTTTATTAAGAACTAACGGTGCTGTGGCATCATGGGACAGTGACATTCCAATTTCAGTTGAGTCCCCTATAGATTAGATACACAGGCGCTCAATCAGACATTATCAGGAGCAGTTCAACACTTCCATCTTATATCATGTCATGGTTAAATGATGATTATCTTGGAAATGACATTTCACCTTATTCACTATAGTCGCAATTCTCCCGCAATAGACTCTTTTAAGGGAAGATGATAAAAAGATGATGAAAAGAGCAAGACAAATAACCCGACCATGACTGCTTAGAAATAATAACTGATTTATCAGTTGCATTAGTTATAGGACTATTTTCCTAATGCTTCAACATCTTATTACCCTCATAGAATGCAGAATTACATTACTATGCAAATAGTACAATCACAAAGTCATAGAGGGTCATAGAGGGAATGACAGTGTATCTCTCCACAGCAGTACATGTAAAATAGTAACCCAGGCCTCTCCATGCAGTTATGCTAAGTGATGTTAAGCAAAGGAGAAGAGCTGTATAACAATTCACCAAAAAATGAAAAATCAGTTCTTTTCAGGGGACTTAGATGCGTAGGTAATAGCTATAAGAAACTGCTTTAAAAATAAAGGATTTCCGATTCAGAGCTATTTGTCAATCATTTAGGTTATGCTGCCTTCTTAATAAAACAAAAAAAAAATTCAGTCGGATATTGAAAATATAGTATAGTATAGCTACTTTTGTCAGCAGTTCCCTCTGTATAATATTGTTTTATTATTGCACACATGGCTTATCTAGAGTTTCACATACTACCCAGCATTTCTTTCTTTCTTTATTAACAAAGATGCAGTGTAAGCACAGTGGCTCTCAGTGGGCAACTTTTTAAGCTTTGTATGCCTATACTGCAGTAATGTGGACAGATGACAGACACTGAGACTCATGTGTACAGAGTAAATGTGGTAATGGCCACAGTACCTTTTACAGAATGGCCATGACAACAAGTACTGCAGAGTATAGCACAGGAAATATGTGTGATAGAAAGAGGGACCAACATAAGGATATAAACTATAGGCTTTGTGTTAGTTTTAATTAGGGTGGTAAAAGTAGAGCAGTCTTTTGGTGTGAAACAAACTTTGCGCAGTGATTCAAAGTAAAACTTAGAAATATAGCGATTTAATGACTCAAAAAAGACACAGAACTGGAGAAATATAATGGCAGGTACTTGATGATAATGAGGGAACGGTACGATCTCTGCTGTTATCACTGGAAAGACTAAAGTTTTTTAGTATCTGAAAGAGGAAATAAAACTGAATATTTTGCAGGATGTCCATTTTTATATAAAAAAAAGATTAAATATGAAACTCAACATCACTCAATGTATCATATGCATTTTTTATTATTGTGTATAGGACCATGATTGCAGGTGTCTAAATGTTTTTGCACCTGTGTGTGTGTGTGTGTGTGTGTGTGTGTGTGTGTGTGTGTGTGTGTGTGTGTGTGTGTATGTCTAGGTGTGGTTTTACATATGCATGAATGTCACTATGCAAGTGTTTGTAGGTGCCTATGAAACTGCATTGAGTGTTTTTGTCAGGAGGTCATTAGTGAGGTTACCTGTAGCTGAGCAGTGCTCGATTCAGAAACAGGTTAATGAGCAGCTAATGAGATTTTGCAGCTTTAATGTGTTTATGAATTACACTATATCACATCCATGCACATCTGGACACTTGCAATTATGCCCTTACATATACACACACAGACACCCCAGTTTGCCAGTGGGAGAAGCACGTCTGTCTTTACAGGTAAAGAGCCAGCAGTTAATAAAGCAAGGTTAACTGTGTGGACATCCATCAAACAGCACAGGTAAGTTATATACACTTTATCAACTTGAGATCTTGATTTCTATCTATCATATTTACTTGAATAAAATGTATATTGTATGTATTTTCAGATTTAATTTCAGATAAGACCTATAACTTCTACATCAGATTTAGTTTCAGAGAAAGCAGTGGGACCCCTAACTTATACATGATCTCTACATATTACCCCAAATGTGGCATACAATGTATTCTAGGTCCACCTCTTACCTATAAATTATTTATATTTACGTCTCTTGAATATATGGTTAAACTTTATTATAAAGTTTCATTTTCCCCATTGTACACTGAATTGTTTTTCTGCATTGTGCCCAGTAGTAAATAAATACTATGTATAATAAAAAGTTGCTGTAATATAGCTCTTTCAATATTCCTAACAGCCTTGGTCACTCTGCTGCATTGTCCAATACCAAAGCGTATTTTTAAGGAATGAATGATATCATCCCTCTCTACTTTGCCACATAATTTTACTTTTTTTTTTACATTTGGTAACCAGGAAAGTCCAGCTGGGTAGAGATTGTCCATTTTCAGTGGAGACCTAGATAAAAAAAAAAAAACAGCTTCACAAAAGACAAAGAACAATGAGAATTACATATGAGGATAAGTGACATAAAATTATAAAACAACATAATTGGATACAGGATTTTTTGGCACGATAATTTATTCTAATTAGTACAACTTGTCACGTAATCACGTAATTACAGTTGACTCAAAGGGTATAGACTGAAGAAGAAGTAATAGAATAAGAAAACAGAAAGGGAGAAAGGTAGAAAATGCTAGATAAAAAGGTTGAAGAATTATGGTAACAGTATATTAGGAATAGGGGTATAAGGTTGAAGAGTAGGACATTATTGTGGCTAGATGGTATTTGAGACAATAGCTAGGATGCAGAAGAGCACATGCAAATCCAGAATTTGGATAGATGTTCTTTGAGGAGGGTCTTAAAGGTTTGGTAGTGAGAGACTTGTCTAATTGATAGTGGCAAGTTGTTCCAAGACTTGTCTATACAGTAAGAGTAGAGACAGAGTCCACTTGACCTCAGTGGTTTATAAACAGATAGGCGTTGTTTGTCAGAAGAATGTAGTTCCTGATGAGGTAGATAGTAGGGTGGAGGTGCATGAGAAACTTAAGGGGTCGTTGAGTATTTTATGCTTTAGTAGTAGCTGATTCATGATTAGTGGTGTGGAAGTTCAAGCTAGTTAAGCAGTTTAATAGATAGGCAATGACGTCACTTACGTAACACTTTTCTGTAAAGGATGTTCCTTTGATCCAACTTCTTGAAGTGCCCCTTGCTGCTTCCCTTCTGTGATGAAAGTACATAATCAAAGATGCTGACTTTTAAACATAGTAAAACACCTGTTTGTCATATCCGATAACAATTAGGTTGCCATAACTGAATATAGTTACACTGTTTTGTCAAAAGCAAATGGCTGTTACAGATAAGTTATTTGAAATATCTAGTTCTTTAGTAACATATCACTAATTTAACAATGACAGATTTGGATGATGCAGGTCAAAGCAGGTTCACTAATAACCTCCTCAAAACCAAAGAACATTTATCCAAGCATTCTCTAGTCAGTACAGTAGAAAATGCAGTGTCCATTTACTTATCTATCTGTTTTCCTATCTGTCTGTCATTGGCTACTGGGACATTGCACTGATCAGAACTGACCAATTGCAGGGACATTCAGATGAAAATACGTACACAATTAGACAACTAGAAAAGTGACATAGTTGTGATAAGTACAGACAGCAAGAAAAAAACATTCAGTCACATATAATAGACTAAAAATATACAGTTAGAAGCAACAATTTTAGTAGTCAGTCAGGTAATAGAGAATGGAGAAGCATTGTAGAAGAGTTATATTTACATTTTGCCCAATATAAAGGTCCTCAGTCATCACGTAAACACTCCATTAAAGCACCACCCATAGCTACATATCCAGTGCCTCGACTGTTAAGCCCTTAAGACAAACCAGTGCACAGCCAAATTTCCTGGTCATTGGTGATTCTATAGTGAGGCACACCGAAGTCCCCCTTACCAGACTGAGTAAGGTGAGAGTCACGATTAGCTGCCTCTCCAGGGCTAGGATCCGTCAAGTCACACAGTCACTCAGTCATTGGACTGCAGGTAACAGTATGACTCTGTCATATTTCATGTGGGTGTTAATGACCTGAGTTGTACCTTCCTTGACTATATAAGGTAGACATGATGAAGCTCACTGATTATGTGAGTCAGGTAGGTATGAGCCTAGCACTGAGCAGCATACTATCTTCCCCAGGGACGATGGCATGTGACAAACACAAAATGATTGATTTTAACAATTGGCTTAGGTTCTGTTGTCAGTCCAAGGGGTATAATATTTATTGGCCTGGAAGGACATGGTTGACAGACCACACTGCTTTGCCAGGGATGGTCTGCACTTTTCCAAGCTAGGCTTTTGGATATTGGCAAAGACCTTTTCCACTCCATGGTGTCTTTTTTAGGCAAATATAAATTGATAAACCTACTGACCTAATTGAACCTATTAAGGAATATCTGAAGGTGGTACTGCTCAGTGCTAGAAGTCTTAACAAGAAACTCCACTCCCTGCAAGCTTTCCTATCCCTGGAGAGTGTAGACATCTGTTCAGTAAAGGAGACATGGTTTAAAGTCACAGAGAGTACCCCAGCAATGCAAAGTTATAATACCTTTCAAATCTTTAGACCACCTACTGCACAGGAGGGAACTAAAGGTGGAGGTGTCTGAGTCTATATCAAAAACAACCTCACATCCAGAGTAGTTAACGTATATGACCCAATGGAACTCATACATATGCATCTCACCATAGAAAGGGTGTTGTACCTTATCCTTGAAACCTATATGTCCCCCTCCATGTCCCAAGAAACCCATACTACCTATTTCAATGTACTAGAGTCCGTCACTGTTTAACCCAATACAATATTCATAGGTGATCTCAACTGCCCTTCTATAGGTTGGGAATCCTACACCACTTCTAATGCACAAGCCCGGCGATTACTAAACTTTGTTAATATGAGCATGCTTTAACAGTTGTTCCATTCTCCTACCAGCAGTACAAATGTCCTTGACCTTGTACTCACAGACAAGAGGAGCTGATGTTTTTCACCCAGTATAATGTCTTTGTTCATCAGATCTGACTATAAGGCAGTATTACTTGAAATAAAAATTAAATCCAGGGATCCAGCAAAACCAAAAACCTTTAGGAACTATTCCAAGGCTAACCTTTCTCTACTAAACAACACCTTGGCTAAATTCCATGCATCCCCAAACCAAGTGAATGACATAGCATATGCTGAGCTATTTACAAAATATATGTACAGCCATATTGATAGCTGTATAGAGTGAGCTGTGCCCACTCGCATTAAGAATAAGACAAAGTAAAAAGGCAAGCTACCCAGATGGAATCACAGTATCAATCAATTATACAACAAAAGAAAAAAAATCTTGGCCAAACATAGGAGGAACAAAGCCATACATACTAAAAGCCTCCTGACCAATCTAAACAGGCAGCTAAGAGGGTTAATTAATACGTCAAGGCTAAACTTGAAGAAAAAAACAGCTTCTCAGGCAAAGGACAACCGCAAAGCTTTCTCCAGAGAATTTATTGTAAATGGCATCACCCACACTGAACCGGAGGCCATTGCCAACCTTTTGGCTGACAGGTTCAGCTCACATTTCTCCCCCTACTCCCTCTCAATAGTCTAAAAGGAATACCACATACCATAATCCCCCCAAACATTACTAGGGAACAGGTCATCAATGCACTTTTCAGGGGCAAAAATACTGCATTGATGGACCCCAATATCATTCCAGGATATTTAGTAAATTGTATGAAACATGAACTCTCTGATCCACTTGAATCTCGTTTCAGCCGGAACCTTCAGTCAGGTTTTGTACCCAAGAAATGGAAAATGGCTACAGTCATTCTCCTGCACAAAGCAGGTCCAGCCACTGATTCGGGTTATCTACGGACCTCTAATGTAAGACCATGGAAAGAATCATCATGGACATGATAAAGGAGGACATAGGTAATCTGCAAATGCTGGACCCATCACAGTTTGGCTTTGTAGAAGAAGGTCATGCCTATTAAATCCGGTGGACTATTTTGATAGGGTCACCAAAGCACTGGATGAGGGTAAAACTTTGCACACAGCTTACTTTAGCCTGGCCAAGGCCTTTGATACAATACCACATTCAGGCATTATAAGCAAGCTCACTAATTTCGGTATAAATTACTTGTATTCTTCTTTTAACTGCATATTAAAACTTCAAAAGAGACCACAGCTCTGTCTCTTGTGAGTCAGGCAGAAATTAGAACTGATCAATTAAGGACTCATACATAAGATAGAAGAGGTCACTTAAGGTTAATCATTTGTGAACTGAGGAGGTGGAGCTAGAAACTAAACCTTCTATTTAAGGGGTAACATAAAACATTTCAGAGCTTTACTAGAGAGGCTCACCCAGACTCTGCTACACTTTGCTTTGAAGGAAAGGTTAGTTTGCTTTTTATTTGTTGTATTTTGTATAACTTTATTGCCTTTTTATATTTTGAATATTGTGATTTGTTTTCTTTACCTTATGTTTTACTTGTATTCTGCTTTTAACTGCATATTAAAAGTTAAAAGAGACCACAGCTCTGTTTCTTGTGAGTCAGGCAGAAATGTTTTCCCCACCCTCCCATCCATTTACTGTTGTGTTCTTAAATACCACTTTCTAGTTGCCTATTAATTTGACCATATATCTCATTTCCACTCTGCTTTCACTCGCTAGTGTGAGTAAGCACAAAATTATCATTTTGTGAAATCACCCCTTCAACTATTTAAATTTATTGGTCATCCTACTGTATTCCATAGTACCAGAATACAAAAGTGACTACCCCCTTTCAATCTATCTTGCTGTTTTAAAAATAGTGACTGTCCACTAAAACTTAACTTTTTAGACAGGTAAAACTTAAGTTACCTACTTTCACATCTAACTTATCTAGTGCACACTGCAGTGTTTAGGATAAACCATTTTTTTTTCATCTTACCTTTAAGCACCTCTGTGACTAGCACTTGCTCTAATACCTGCTGGAAAGCACTAGGAAGCCTTAAACTGATACAAGCATCCAGCTCTCCTTGTTAATAAGGAGAAATTAATCATAGGCACTAAACAGCCAATAATTGCAAAGTACCTCGGTAAGGCAAGGGAAAACAGCTCCTGTACTTTACAAAAAAAGCACCAAACCAGGCATGTCCAAGGGTCAGCTTCCTGTGATTTCTCCTGTCCACCTGGTGAATCTGGGCATACTGGGGCAATGCAGCGATTGCCTCATGTACACAGACAACCCTGTCCTCCTACCACCAAACACTACAACCTGTGAGAGATGCACTTACATAGCCAAACTGGAAGAAAAGCTCTCTCCACCCAAGATTGTGCTAGACAGTCAAGAGGAGAAGGTTAATACCCGCACTACACCTCAAGCAACACATAGCACCTTCTAAACCCACACCACCAACATCCACACAAAGCAACATTAAATCCACATATGCGGAGGACCTTAACTCTAACCTGCCCAAGCAACAAGGACCTCCAAAGCTGAAATGCAAACAAACACCAATCACAACCAAAGTGTCACATAGCTCACAACACCAGTGTGCCACCCAGCAACAGCCCCTAAGGCAAGACAACGTACCTAACACTTTAGTCATAGGTGACTCTATAGTCAGGCACACTGATGCCCCACTCACCAGGCTGAACAAGGAAAAAATTACAGTCAGCTGCCTGTCAAGTGACAGGATCTGCCACATAATGCATGCACTCAAGTCACTCCACAACAAGTACAAATATGACTCTGTCATTGTCCATGTTGGAGTGAATGACTTGAGAGGTACCTCCCTGAACTATATGAAAAGAGACATGGAAGAGCTCTCGGATCATGTGGCCCAGACAGGTATGATCCTAGCCCTGAGTAGCATCCTGCCTTCACCCAGAACGATACCACAATAGAAGGACAAAATGATTGACTTCAACAATTGGCTAATCTTCTGGTGTCATTCAAAGAGGATCCAGTATCTGTCTGCCTGGGACGACATGATCGACAGACCATGATCCTTTGCCAGAGATTGTCTGCATCTGTCGCCCCTGGGAGTCAGGTTACTGGCTAAGGCTCTTGCCACCCCTGTAGTGCCTTTTTTAGGCAAAGTTCAAAGGACAAAACCACCACCGTAACAGGTACAAGCATGCAAATTCTGAAGGTAATGCTACTCAATGCTAGAAGTCTAAACCTCAAAATGCACTCTTTCAAGGCACTCCTAAAAATGGAGAACATCGATATCTGTGCAGTAACTGAGACCTGGTTCAAGGCTCCAGAGAGCACCCCTGCAATACCAGGCTACAACTCTTACCACACTTTTCAGCCACCAAACCAGGACCAAAACACTAAAGGTGGAGGAGTGTCCATATTCACTAAGGATATTCACACCACCAGGCTAGTTGCCTAACACAATGTGTCTGAAATTCTCCAGGTGCAACTAACACTAGGTAAGACTGCAATCCAAATTGTAAATTACTACAGATCCCCTACCATGCCCCAAGATTCTCACTACACCTTTCTAAACATACTGGAAAATATTAATGTACAACCAAACACCCTAATACTGGGTGATTTTAACTACCCTGCCATTAACTGGGAAAACTACTCGTGTACCAACACCTTTGCCCAATGGTTCTTGGAGTTCATACATTCCAATGCCCTGGATCAACTAATCCATAATCCCACCAGGGGCTCCAATATCCTAGACTTGGTCATTATCAACATGGGAAATCGATGCTCCCCACCTATGGTCACCCCCTGGTTGGTCAGGTCTGACCATAAGCTAATGACCCTTAACATCCACATCCCACCCCCACCCCCCAGTAAGGAAACCTCCATAAAAAACTTCTCCAAAGCTAACTTTATGCTACTCAAGTCAGAAGTAACAAACTTCATGACACCCATGCAGACGGGAACTGAAAGTTCGACTGCTGAATCCTACACTAAGGCACTGTACAAGCATATCCACTCATGCATGAATCGTGCCATCCCAAATAGAACCAAGATGCTCTCCTCCAAAAAAAGGAAGTCGTTCTGGTGGTCCCCTGCCATAAATAAACTTTACAGCAAAAAGATGAAACTGTTGCAGAAAAGAGGAATATCCCAGGATGCAGAAAACTCCCTTACCAGCCTCAGTAAGAAGCTGAGATCCCTCATAAAATCCTCCAAAGCTAGTTACAAAAATGAAATTGCCAAAGATTCCAAAGACAACCACAAGGCATTCTATTAACTTTGTCAAGAATCTAAATGGCAATGCTCAGATCTGCTCTCAGCTACAACAGAATGGCATTAACTATACTGATCCCAATGATATTGCCAGTATCCTGGCAGATCAATTCAGTGCCAACTTCACCCCTCTCTCACCCCCTAAACGGCCCATCGCAATACCAGAAGATTGCCAAATTCTGGTAATAACGGCCACACATGTAAAAAAATGCACTCTCCAAAGCTAAGAATACAGCATCCATGGCACTAGATGACAGCCCGGGCTGTGTACTAAATGAACTACAAAATTAACTGGCAGTTCACCTAAGTGTCATGTTTAATCATAGCCTCACCTCAGGCTTTGTACCCACTGAATGGCACACAGCTACAGTTATCCCACTCCACAAGGGGGGATCCACCTTGGATCACGGGAACTACCGCCTCATCAGTCTGATGTGCTTGATCTGCAAGGCCACGGACTGTATTATCATGGAACTTATAAACAAAGACATTGGCAACCTTCAAACACTGAACCCCTTCAAACACTGAACTGGGTTCGTGAAGGGACAATCTTGCCTCCTGAACCTGATTGACTTCTTCGAATCAGTCTCCAGAGCCATGGACGATGGTAAGGTGTTCCACACAGCCTATCTGGACCTCGCCAATGCCTTTCATACCATGCCCCACTCTGGAATCAAAGATAGACCTGTTAAGCTGGGCATTAATCCCTACATCACTCGATGGGTTGCCAACTGGCTTACTGACAGAACCCACACTGTAAAAGTAGCCAACTCCAAATCCATTTCCAGACAAGTGACAAGTGGAGTACCTCAGAGTTCATTCCTGGGACCGCCCTTGTTTGGCATCTACTTCTCTGAAGTATAGGCCAACACTAAGGGACTCTGGTTACCAAAGTTCGCAGATGACTGCAAACTGGGAGCCATTATTGGATCCACAAATGGTGTGGATAGTCTACAAAAGGGTCTTACAGAAACAGATGCTTGGTGCCAGAGCCATGGGCTTAAGCTCAATGCCAAGAAATGTATAGTTATCCCCCTTTGGGAAAAAACATGTACCCATGAATTACCACATAGATGGCAATACACTAAACATCGAAAGTGTGATGAGAGACTTAGGGACACAGGTGGACAGTGGTCTCACCTTCGATAACCACATCGCCACAACAGTCAGAAAATCCTTCTATGTGGTACACCTCATCACTAAGAGCTTTTCATCCAGGAAAAAGGAGGTCATTGTTCCACTGTACTCATCCCTCATTAGACCCATTATAGAATACAATGCCCCGTTTGGTATGTACTGCTCAAGACATCTGCAACAACTGGAAAGGCCGCAGAAATGCCTCACTAAAAGAATCACAGGCCTAAAGCAGATGCCCTATGCTGACCACCTTTAAAAACTCCAGCTATAATCTGTTGCATATCATCTACTCAGAGGCGATCTCTGCTTAACATACAAGGCCATGTCAAACCCAGAGCTGCTGGACATGCTACACTTAAAGAAATCCCTATCCCTCAGAGCCACACGCTCCAGGGATCTAAACCTTGTCATCACAATAAACAAAACATACTGGAGGGATAGGCTCCTGACCCAGAGACTCCCCAGACTCTGAAACAGACTGCCCATACATGTCAAGCAGAGCACCTCTTTGGCCCTCTTCAAAAGGAACCTTGACAATTGGATGGGAGAAAGGAAATTCACCCCAGGGATCACGTCAGTCGCCCTGCTAGACAGGGGTACAGGGAAGTAAATAGTGTGGGAAGAAATAGCCAGGGAATTATTATGGCTAGGCTTGTATAGGCCCTAGAGCTGATAGCCTAGTACCAACCTATGAACCTGTAAACCCTTTTGTCACTTGCTGGATAGCTAACTGGCTCATTGATAGGACCATGGAGGTCATAATAGGTGAAGCCACCTCCACCAAGAGGTCAGTCACTAGCGGAGTCCTCCAGGGCTCTGTAATGGACATGCTTCTTTCTGGCATCTATTTCTCTGAAATGGAAGCAAATGATTAAGGTTTATGGCTGACTAAGTTTGCAAATGATTGCAAGTTGGGGTTATCATCAACTCCCCTGCAGACACTAGCATTCTTCAAGAAGGTCTATCTCTGACTAACAAATTGTGCCAAAGCCACGGTCTTAAACTCAATGCTGAGAAATGCATAATTGTACCCTTTGGGAGGTCAACCATCCTGGCTAATTACCATGTTGATAGTATTCCCCTAAGAGTCAACACAGTGGTAAGGGATCTGTGGAAGTATGTAAACAGTAGCCTTACCTTCAAGCAGCAAGTGGCCACAGTCATGAGGAAATCATTTTATGTTGTGCAACTTATAAATAAGGGCATGGCATCTAGGTACAAAGAGGTCATTATCCCACTGTACTTTGCCCTTATCAGTCCAATCATAGAGTATGATGCCCCCTTTGGTAGGTACCTGACCAGGCACATGCAGCAACTAGAGCGACCTCAGAGGTTCCTTACAAAAAGAATACAAGGCATAAAAAACCTGCCTTATAGCCCTTTCTCTCTATTCAGTCTTCTATATATTGCTGAGTGTGAACTATGACTGGCTTCGAAAGCATCCACAAACCCCACACTTATGAATCTTTTACATATTCATAAGTCAAACAGTACCAAAAGCACAAGGTCTAGGGTCCTGATTTTTGTCTGTGACTTAAACAGAATATGCTGGAAAGACACATATGTGTACCAGAGACTGCCCCTTCTGTGGAACGGGTTTCCATCCATATGAATCGGAGTTTGTCTATTATCCAGTTTAAGCACAACCTAGACCAGTGGATGGGGAACAGGAAATTTACACCGGGCCTGGCACCCATGACCCTTATGGACAGAGGTAGCTTATAAATGCCTGGGTCTCAGTATCCTATTCAGATATAGAACATAATTTTTCTTTCAGGAAAACTTGGCTAGGCTTAGAAAGACCCCCCCAGGTCATTAGCCTAATAACAATCTGTGACTCTATGAATCTATATGGGCTCTGGATGTAGGAGTAGGAGGGATTGTTCCTGTAGATAACCCTGTTATCTCCAAAAAAGAGTAGCAGTAGATGGGGAAGATAATGGGGGGTATAAAGAAAGAAAACAATAGATGTACTAGTATGGATCCTTGAGGGAGACCACTGAGAAGATGCCTGTCTCTTAGTGGGCATTTCCTATTTTGACTTTAAAGAGGCTGTTTGAAAGAAAGTTCTAAAATCAGACTGCAGGATCAGAGATGATGCCAATTCTCTCCATGATTTCTTGGAGAAGAGGATGGTCATAAAGTGTACTTTATCTTAAAAAGGGGAAAATATATTGTCTGAAGCAGGGACCTGGAGCCCCTCTCTCTCTCTTTCATCCATATCAATCATCTGGGATCTTGGTATGTCAACAACTTAGTGGAAGATCAGTAATTGAAAATAGCAGTTCTGGACTCAGTCTGCAAAAACAGGAATAATTTTAGTCAAGTTTTTTTTTCCATTTAATAAAGTTGGAAAACATATGATGTCCTTCTTTAGGTCTTTGATGCAGTATTCTAAACTGTTAGGTTATCTCCCAATATCTTAGACATCCAGACAGGGTGCCAAAGCCAAAACCTTCCATAGAGCTATACTTCTGATGTATGAGCCAAGACTGCAGGCGATAAGCAGATGTATAAGTGTAAAACCTAGACTATCTTGCTGCCAGTCTGAACACAGGACTTGCACTCTTTGATCTGTTCTGTGCCTAGTCGTTGATATTGTTAGCCTTTAGTGGTTCAGATAATTACCCCTTTGGGGAACCTTTCTTCATTTTTCTTAGTATCACTGAGGTTTTTACTCTATTAGATGTCAAGGAGAGAAAAGTGTCATTTTAGTAGCCAGATTTCCTACAATAATCTCCAATCCAAGTGCCTTTTCTGTTTATGTGCAGAGGATGATTATAAAAACTGCACAACTTGCCAGTTCTCCATACCTAAAGCTGTACAGATGTGACTTTCTTCCCTTAACATTTATTTGGAAACCCAGTGCATTAAGTGACTCATCAAACTAAGATGGTGGATCCTTCTACCCCTGACATCTCACCTATCCCAAAAAAGAAGTTCAAGAGCCCTAGGCATGTATGACCAGTATGTATGCGTAGTCAGACTCGGATGTACCCGCTGAGGTTTTAGAACCACCAGCATGCTCTCAATGCCTTTTCAAATGCCTGCTACCGCTACATCATTAGAGGCTGGTATGGAGACTGATGTACACACATCTGAAACAACTAATCATGCCAATGCTGGTGAGAAGGGAGAACCCTATATAATAATTTCTGAGGGATCCAAAGGTATTCCACAAAATTCATTTTAAGCAGAAATACCAGGATGACTTATCAGGTATTATACAATGACATTCAAGAACAGCATGCTGATTGCTCAGCCCAACCAGCATGCCATTATAAAGCGAGCGTATATCAGTGGAAAAAAGTCCGGTTACCTGGACTTTTTTCCATTACTATATAGGTTCATAGGTTCATACTAGGCAATCTGTCCTAGGGCATTTATAAGCCTAGCCAGAGTGTGTTTGGCTTTTGCCACCCATTTTAAATTAATTTTGCTATGCCCTTTTTTGAGGTTAGTATACTGTGCCTCTGTCTAACAGTGACACAGAAGTGATACCCGGGGTAAACCTACGATCTCTCATTCACTCATCAAGATTCCTCTTGAAGAGAGTCAATGAGGGACTCTGCCTAACCTGGACTGGGATATTATTCCACAGTGAAGGGAGCCTCTGGGTTATGAATCTGTCCCTCCAGCATGTCCTATTTATTTCAGTGTTGAGGTTCAAGTCTCTCGATTTGGATTTTCTGAGGTGCAGCATGTCCATTAATTCCGTGTTGGACATGGCTTTATACGTCAGGCACAGATCGCCTCTGAGCAGGCGGTATGCCATTAAGTAGAGCTGGAGTTTCTTTAACCGGGCAGCATATGGCATCTGTTTGAGCCCTTTGATCCACTTGGTGAGGTACTTTTGGGGTCTTTCCAGTTGCTGCAGGTGTCTGGTAAGGTACATTCCAAAAGGGGCATTGTACTCAATTATGGGCCTGATGAGGGATGAGTAAAGTGGCACGATGACCTCCCCTGATCTAGATGTGAATCCCTTCATGATTAGGTGGGCTATATAAAATGTTTTTCTAACCACTTTGGCCACGTGGTTGTCAAATGAGAGATTGCTATCAACTTGGGTCCCCAGGTCCCTAATTACTTCTTCTGTACTTAATGGATTACCACCTATGTGGTAATTTGTGGGCACTTTGTTTTTCCAAAGGGATGACTATACACTTTTTGCATTTAGCTTGAGGCCATGGCTCTGGCACCAGTTGTCTGTTTCTATGAGGCCCTTTTGGAGGATGCTTGTGTCGGCTGGAGAGTCGATTATGGCCCAGTTTGCAGTCATCTGGAACCTGGTCAGCCACAGTCCTTCCATGTTGGCCTGTACCTCTGAGAAATATATACCGAACAAGAGAGGTCCCAGGACTGAGCCTTGTGGGACGCCACTTGTAACTGGTTTGGAGTCTGACATGGCTCCAGCAATTCTAACCATGTGGGTTCTGTCCTTGAGCCAGTTTGCAACCCATCTAGTGACATAGGGGTTTATATTTAAGCTGGTGAGCTTATCTATAATGCCCGAGTGGGGTATTGCATCGAAGGCTTTTGTGAGGTCCAGGTAGGCTGTGTGGACCACCTTCCCCTCGTCAATGGCCTTAGTGACTATTTCAAAGAAATCAACCAGGTTTAAGAGGCAGGATCTGCCCTTAACAAAGCCAAACTGGGTAGGATCCAGTGTCTGTAGGTCCCCAATATCTTTATTTATCAGGTCCATGATGATCCTTTCCATAGCTTTGCAGACCAGGCTAGTCAGGCTTATGGGGCGATAGTTTCCAGGATCCATTGAGGCACCACCTTTGTGGAGAGGGACCACTGTTGCTGTATGCCACTCTTTGGGTACATATCCTGTAGTAAGGCTGAGATTGAACAGTAGTTTTATGTTTGGGTTTAGTTCTTCTTGGAGTTCATGTAGGACGCAGCCCGGGACACCATCTGGTCCCATTGATGCTGTGTTTTTTGCTTTGGAAATGGCAGTTCTTACCTGAGATGTCAGGGGGGCAGCACTCTGCTGGGATAGATATTTGCCCTTTTGGTGGGGAGGGGGGGGAGAAGTTTGCGCTGAACCTGTCAGCTAGGATGTTGGCAATGTCTGTGGGTTCGGTGTATTTTTTGTCATTTTGGACTAATTCTGAGCATATCTGGGAATTCCCACCCAGGTTCCTAACATAACTAAAGGAAGCCTTGTGATTATCCTTAGTGTCCTGTGCAATTTTTCTCTCGAAGCTGGCCTTATACAATTTTATGAGTGCCCATAGTTTTTTGCTAATACTGATCAGAGATGCCTTCCCTTTTTGGGATTTTGCTCTATCATGTAATAGCTTCCTCCTTCTATTGTATAGTTTGTTTATGGCTGGGGTCCACCAGACAGGACGTCTGCCTTTGGAGGATTGGGACTTGGTTTTATTTGGGATTGCATGATCCATGCATTCCTGAAGGTGTTCATAGAATGCATTTATAAAGGATTCTGTGGTCTGGACTGTATTTTCCACAGGCCCGGGGCTTTGAAGGATTCCACCTCGGTTTTGAGGAGTGTGAAATTTGCATTAGAGAAGTTTTTCACTGTGGTTTTCAGGGCAGGGGTGGAGTCGGGATGTGAATATCTAGTGAGATTAGTTTATGGTCTGATCTTACCAATGAGGGATACACTTCTGGTCTGGAGCATAGAGTTCCCATGTTGGTGATGATCAGGTCCAGTATGTTTTCCCCTCTTGCGGGAGTGGTGACAAGTTGTTCCATAGCATTTGAGTTTATAAATTCTAGGAACCTTTGGGCTAGGGTGTTGGAGCTAGAGTAATGCTTCCAGTCTATGTTTGGGTAGTTGAAGTCGCCCAATATAATGGTGTTTGGAGAGACCTTCATATTTCCCAGTGTTCTCAGGAAGGCTGAGTGGGGTTCCTGGGTTTGGGAGGGTGGTCTGTAGCAGGCTATAAACTGGAAGGCAGTTTTACCCACTGTTAGTTGCACATAGATAGTCTCTGATGCTTCGTGCTGTGCCAGCAACCTGGAGGTGTGGGTATCTTTGACGAATATTGATACTCCCCCTCCTTTTGTGGTTCAGTCCAAGTTTTGGAGCCGAAAAGCATGGTATGAGGTGTAACCTGGTAGTGCTGGGGTGCTCTTGGGAGCCTTGAACCAGGTTTCTGTTACTGCACAGATATCGATGTTCTCCATGCTAAGGAGAGTTTCGAGTGTGTGCATCTTGAGGTTTAGATTTCTGGCGTTGAGTAGCATTACTCTTAGTTTCTTATCCCTTGTGATACCTATGGAGGTGGGTTTGTCTTTTGAGCCTTGCCTAAAAAAGGCACTATGGGGGTAGCAAGAGCCTTTGCCAATATCCTATATATATATATATATATACTATAACTTTTTAAGTTTTCCTCACCATAAAAAAAAAAATAATAATAATAAAATTTGAAATCCAAACAGTCCATAGGTAAGAGAGAGATAGCACATAGAAAATCCTATGAAAATCAGGAACGTTATTCAAAACTAAAAAAAAAAGTACCTGGTTTTCCCTCTATTTTCTCCATCCTGTCTTACTCATACCTCTAAAGTGTCCAAATTTCACCCTTATAAAAGAAAAAAAAAATGAGCAACAGAAGTCTTCATTCTCCATTGCTTCCTTTCCAAAGCACTGATGTACTGTATAAACATAGGAGGGTAAATCCCTTATGCATGCACAGCACTTCAAAAAATCAACAGGATATCTATTAAAAGAGCTAGAACACCACAGAGCTGTCATACAAATTAAATAATGTCATTGTGTAATAGCAATAACCGTGATTAAACCACACCAACCAGGGGTAAATCTTCAACATACCGCACCCACTTCATTGGTTACTGCTATATTCAGGGGTCAGAGCCACCAAGTCTTGTGAAAGAGGATGTTACATCTAAAAAAAAAATCAGAAAGCCAGTAATTTTTCTTGTCTTCAGACATACAAGGAAAAGAACCGGTTGGATTTCTCACAGGGGTTGTTTAAGGACAAAATAACAATGAAACCACCATCTTTTGCCTCTCCTGCTTGTACTATTGCTACCTTTCTAAAGAGGCAGTTGTAATCATCCCCTGCAGATGATGAGGCAGAGTCTGATTCTGATGAACATTCCCAGGCCTACTCTTCTCAGATTCATTCTCCATTTCTAGTGGCCTCTGATGATGAAGACTCTCTTTCCCCGATTCTCCTGCTGATGAAGCTTTGTTTGGGGAGCCCATTTCTAACACGATGAAACACTTTCAATGGGAATCCCAGAATATTTTCAGAGGTGTTATAACCCTTAGAGTTAGGCACCCCAGCTGCTGCTCTAGTTCCTCCTGTTCTAGAGGCCTTTCCCAATGTCTTTGCATGTATTTCCATTGCTCACGACTGTCAACCACCAGCCACTAATAGGTTGTACAAAGTGCCTGACGATTTAAAGTTTTTGTAAAAGAACCACTTTGCAGATCCCTCTGTTTTCCGTTACTATGGATAAGCCTTCTAAACATCTACCTGTGGCTAATGTCCTTCCTTCAGATAAAGATAGCAGAGCAATGAATAGATGGATAAAAAATGTGTACACCTCTTCCACTCTGGCATTTAGAACCCTGAGATATCAGACCCAAATGACTAAATATTTACTGTTTATTTTGGGAAATTTAAAGAAACTTTGGCTTCTACAGAAAGGCCAGGCATGAAGCTACAGGCCATGTCTACAGTTGCCTCATAGGTGGCTAGACATAGTATCAAATGTGGCTATGGCACAGGCACAGTGGAGGCTTCCTCCAGAGTAGCTGCAACTGGTTTTGTTATCAGAAGTTATGCATGACTTTGCTCTTATTCCCTGGCAAGGATATCAAAGCCAAGCTACTAGATTCTCCTTTGAATATGGACCTTCTGTTTGGCTCTGATGTAACTGACTTGTTTAAACCTTATAAGAACTGTGGGAAATAATGAAGTATTGCAGACAAAATTTTCTTACTTCAGTTCCTAGCTAGTAAAGAAACTACTCTGCTAAGTCCATCTTCTTTTCTCACAGGTAGTCTAGTCCCCCTCATAAGGCCAAGAAAATGCCTAGGAAGAGTTCAAGACAAACCACACAGGGATTCAAAATCTGGGAAGCCTCCCTACCCAGCCAAAACAACATGAATACATTTTCCTCTCACCTGCCCCCCTTGGTCTTTTTCTCCCCCTGTCCAGAAGTCTCACTGTTTCAATGGAGAATTAGCAGCTCATAGCCACAGACAAATGGGTATTTTCCATTATTCAGCATAGTTACAGAATGTCCCTCCATTCAAGGTTAACACTCCTCCACCTCCCAATCAAATAAAGTTTCTACCTCCCCATCATAAAAGCCTTTTTTGATGAATGCACAATAAAACTTGTGCCATGCCAATACATGGGCAAAGGCTTCTATTCAAGATTTATTCCCCTTCCAAGAAAGAAAGGAGAATGAAGACCTATACTGCATCAGTCCATCCCCTACACTTTTCTCAAGGTCCCCTCATTCAAGCTGTATCTCCAAATCCTTCTGACCTTCATTCTTCTGGAAGCTTTTCTGTTACATTTGGATCTAAAGGATACCTGTCTTCACATCCAGATTCACTATACTTTCAGGAGATTTCTGAGATTTTCAGCTTGTTTACCACACTGTCAGTATTTGCTTTGTCTTTTGGTCTTTCTACACCCCCAGAGTTTTCACAAGGTGTCTGGTGCCAGCCATAGCCTTCTGCAGGACTCAGGTAATTCAAATATTCCCAAAATTAGATTACCTGTTAATACAGGCACCCTCTCCACACACATTTACTTCATCTTAAATTCACCTTTTCCCTCCTCCACAGTCAAGGGCTCATGATCATCTTCAAAAAAATTTATGCAGGAACCCACCAAAGAGCTTGCTTCCTTGGGCTGAAGACTGGGCACCAAACTCATGCAATCTTTCCTTCCTCTGGACAAGGTACAGAGTCTCTCCAGTTATTTCCAATCTGTTCTCCCTCTTCAGACTTGCACTGCAAGAGAAATCCTCAGGACACTGGAGTTTTTGGCTACAACCATACACATGGTCCCTTTGTCAGAATCCATATGAGAGGGATCCAGTGGTACCTGAAATCCATTTGGTCTTAGCATACTTACCCTCTAAACAGTCAACTTCATCTTCTCCCCTGTTTGAATAAAGAAATCCATTGATGAATATCACAGGTTAACCTCAGCCCATGTTTGCCTTTCAAAGTGTAGACACCACAGTAGGAGCTATACACAGATATTTCAGATGTTGGGGGGGGGGGGCATGGACAGGTTCCTGGAGGTCCAGAGCCAATGACCACCGAATCTATTGTCAGACAGCATCAACCTGAAGGAGATATGGGCATTAATTCAGGCCCTGCAGATTTCTCACTCTTGTGCTCCAGGCCCCCTCAGAATTTTTGCAGATGGCACTACAGTCAAGTGGTATATGAACAATGGAGAAACCAGATTTTCATCAACTAGGTAGACTAGGTCTTATGGTGTGGGATCAGGACACAAAAGTAACCCTGTCCCTCTAAGCCATGTACGTCACCTTGCTTGACAATGTCATGCAGATTTCATAAGCAGCTCAAGGAAAGTCCTTTATGAATTGATGCTTAACAGGGAGATCTTCTATGACATAGTCCACAGATGGGGTATCCCATTTGCCTCTATCTGCCTCCATCATAAGAAACAACTCTTTTGCTCCAGGACACCTTGTCCTCAAGCATGGAGAACAGACTCCATGTCTTTTCACTGGGCAGGCAGGTTTCTCTATGCCTTCCCTCCACTTCCACTTATCTCAATGGTTTTACTAAAGATCCGGGAAGCAAACCAAAGATTTTACTGGTAACTCCCTTTTGGCCAATGCAGCATTGGTTCTCCCTTCTATACCACTTAGCCAGAAGTCATCACCACAAGTTACCTCACAAAATGGGCTTATTCATACAACACAAGGGCTCAATTCTTCACCCCAACCTGTCATCTCTAAGCCTGACATTATGTATGATAGGATTCTAATTCATTTCAGACACCAGTTTTGTGAGGATGTGTTACAGGTTCTACAGTAGGCAAGGAAACATCTTACTCAGAAATCTTAGATATCAATACAGAAACTATTTTCAATGTGATGACTTGCTCTTGACCAAGAGCTGCAAAATTAAATGTCCCCATTATTCGGTCTTATTAGTTTGAGCAATTAAAAACTGGTTTGCCATGGTCCTCTATTAAGGCACACGTATCAGCCATCTCTGCTTGCTTACCTCTAGACCCTCCTTTTCTGTCTACACTACAGGTGAAACATTTTCTGAAGGGTCTACTCCACCTAAAACTGCAGAGGAAAACTATTCCACCTTCTTGGGACCTCAGCTTTGTTCTTGAAAAACTCACTGTTCTACTCTTTGAACCAGCAGTTTCTGCTTCTCTCAAATTCTGTACTCAGAAAATCTTACTTTTGGTGGCCCCTAACTCAGCTAGACAAGTCCCTGAGTTCCAGGCCCTAATGACATCCCCCTTCCTTATTTTTCATAAGGGCAATATCATTGAGGAACAGACTCTCATTTATACCTAAAGAGGTCAATAAGCTATCTCTCAATCAGGCCATTAACCTCCCTACTTTGTTTTTAATCCACAGAATAAGGGAAAAGAATATTACACATCATGGATATGCAAAGGGGGTTCAGATTTTACTTGGACAAGACAAAGTCAATCTGCAAGACTGTTCAGCTGTTTGTGTCCTTCCAAGAAACCAAGCTTGGTAACCCAGTTTCTAAACATGCTACTGCTAACCAGATTTTTAAATCCATCTGTTTGTTAAGCCCACTATTGCAAATCTTTACCCTCATCAGAGAAAGCACACTCTACCAGAGCAATGGAATAATCTGGAGTCTTTTGACTTGTCAGCTAGCCTAGAAGCAGCTACTTGGTCTTCTGTGCATACCTTTACCAAACATTACAAGATAGATGTTTTTGTCTAGATCCAGAAGTGCCTTTGCTAGATCAGTCCTCTCTGGGTTGCTGAATAGCTTTTCTATGTCTCTCCCAGTTTAACAGCAACCTAAACCAGTAGGTGGGGTATAGGAAATTTA
Source organism: Protopterus annectens (assembly GCF_019279795.1). Taxonomy (NCBI): domain Eukaryota; kingdom Metazoa; phylum Chordata; order Ceratodontiformes; family Protopteridae; genus Protopterus; species Protopterus annectens. Next base: position 1,503,892,475 of record NC_056733.1, on the reverse strand, counting down.
CACCAGGCTTGGCATCCATGTCCCTTATGGACAGAGGTAGCTTATAAATGCCTGGCTCTCAGTATCCAGTTTGGATACAGAATGCTGTCTGATTTCTCCCCACCTAGCTGTCCATTTATTTATAGTATCCTCAGTTATCTACAGGCTTCCTGGCTTGGAGATAGGCTGAGGTTTTATGCTCATACATCCACTTATGCACCCTTACATTCATGGGCTTAAGTCATAAGTTGGATGTATGACTCTATGGAAGGTTTTGGTTTTGGTACTCTGGCCAGACATCCAGGTTTTTGGTGAGATAGAGCAACAGTTTGGGATACTGCAACAGTAATCAGTACGACATCAATTGTTATGGCAAATTATTAGACAACTTTACCTTTTCTAGGATTTTCTCTCCCTTGCAACTGACCATCAGCTGCCAAAGCTGTCCACCCTCATTCAGTAAGTCTACTAATCCATGCTCAGCTATCCATCTTCAGCTATCCATCCTCATTCACTAAGTCTACCAATCCATGCTCAGCTATCCACCCTCATTCACTAAGTCTACCAATCCATGCTCAGCTATCCACCCTCATTCACTAAGTCTACCAATCCATGCTCAGCTATCCACCCTCATTCACTAAGTCTACCAATCCATGCTCAGGGCCATTGAGCAGTTTCAGGCATTCCGGTGCGAATCCCTGAGTCTTATTGCTGTCAAAGGTTTTTATGCTTTTGTGCCAATACCTGTTACCACATGGACATGCCTGGAACTTTGCTGTTTGACGGATGTGCATTAGAAACATGCAGCGTATTATCCTGCATCTTTGATGACTCAGACAATGCCTCCATCCATTCCCAATTAGGACAATGTACCCCTTATGTATTCCAAGCCTCTTTCAGGGATCTAATGTAAGATGTTTGCAGGGATTGAACTCCATCCCAGTGAGGCTGACCTATTCTTCTCCTGCCACAGATACACAAGCCACTAATCAAACTCAGGACACATGGGCCATAGTTAGGGGTTTAGGCTTCTACTCCATACTGTGGCTAAACATATTTTTGATTTATCTAAGTGTAATTTACCTTAGCATTAATAAAACTTCATTAGACATTGCCAGCATAGACATAACAATCAATTGAAATATCCAGTGTCCATTCACATTCAATTCAACTAATAATCTGAGATGTTTTGCCATGCTGTGCACTGCCTTTTGCACTGAATTTGGTTTATTTCTTTCTTTCTTTTTTCTTATTTCTTTGTTTTCTTTTTCGGTGTTTTTTGTTCTATGTAGCTGATCATCAGGTGAGTTTCTCCTCATTATGTGGGTTCACAAACTCATCTTCACCTCTAATACAGTAGCTCTAATCTATATCCTGCACTGATGAATAGATCAAGGCCTATGAGACAGCAATGTATTGTTACTCTATAGTGTTTCACTCCTAAGGACCCAAATAGTGCATATATCCATAACATCCTAGAGAAAGGCATGCCAATGCATGTCACTCAGTCACAGCCCTGTTCCCTGTGGATAACACCCCCTTTGTTTCCCAGCCCCCCACTGGAGATCAACCATGAAGGTCAGTCTTGGTGCACATCCTGCCCAGGATAGTTATGCCCATCCACTCTGATTGTTCTGTCTGGTCAATGAGCAATTATTCAAACTCAGGTTACCTGGACCAGAATCAGGGTTTATCCCTCTATGCTGCTGGCACAGGCTGCTTTTTGCACCAAGTCATGTGAGCTCTAAAACAGGAAATGCATTTTGACTTGATTAAATACTGCCCTGTGGTCCACCATTTTGTATGCCAGTCACTGAGAGGTCTGTGAAACACTGCAGAGCAGTATCCCATTTGGTGCTTATATTTTGGATAAATATGTGTAAAAGCTTGTAATAGAAGAAAATTATACCTAGCTGACAAGCTTGAAACATTTTTTAAGTGGCACTTAGAACTGATTTAAAATGTTTAGATAAGAGGTAGCATAAAGTAGTGAAGTATAGATTGAATACTAGGCTAATGACCACATGGGCCTTTATAAGCCTTGCCAAGCATACCCACACAATTATGTTCCTTTGTAATGTGTGCATGTATTGAGTGGTAAGTTTGTTATGAAGTTTCTAAAGGTGTTTGTGGGGGTATAGGTTAGTATGGGTATAGTCACTGCCTACCTATGTCTAACAGAGACATGGGGTACAGACCCAGGGTGGATTTACGATTTCCCATCCTTTGGTCAAGGTTTTACTTAAATAGGGTTAGGGATGGACTCACATGAATGGGCAGTCTGTTACAGTGCATGGGAATCCTCTGAGACAAGTATCTCTCTCTCTCTCTCTCTTGGCAGCATGTCCTATTAGTTATTTATTTATTGAATAATGTGATAAATGGGAAAATATAACTGGTTGGGTGCTCATTTTCAGTAGAGGACCTGGGAGAAAAGCTCCAAAGAATTACAAAAGCATTTTAAGAACAAAAATTTACAATCTTCAAAAATAATACAAAAGCATATACAGTTTTAGCAATTATACCAAATTAGACATAATGTGAAAACATTGGATAAGAAAATATATAACATATATGACAATGATTTAATAAATGTAACCAGTTATAAAGAAATTAAAGGTTAGTCAGTATAATTCAAACAGGAATTGTAATATGAAGTTTGAGGGGAAAAAAAACAGGATTATAGCATATTTAGAAAGAAAGTCAGGGGACAGAAATTGATTGAAGTAAGGAAGTGACTGAAGAAGGTAGAGTAAATAGGTGTAAGGTGTGAATAGGTACTTGTTCATATTTAGTGATATAGTTTATCCTGGGTTTAAAAAAGAACAAAGACAGATTTTGGATAGGAAGTCTTTCAGAATGGTTTTAAAGGACTGGAAAGAGAGTATTGATTTGATGGATACAAGTAAGGAGTTCCAGGCCTTAGCAACTTGGTATGAGGACAGACCATGCCCAGCAGATTTGATAGGTCTGTGGACAGAGAGGAGTTTTTGGTCACTGGATCATAATGATCACTTTGGAACATAGTTGTGTTCAGTGATTAATGCTGGATGCTGGATAATTTTATAGGTAGTAAGAAGCTGTGTATATTTGAGTTGATGGGGTAGTTCTAACCAATTTAGGCTTTTTAGTGCTATACAGTGGTGGGTTTTAGTAGCTCAGCAGAGAGTGTGCTTGCTTTTAATGCAGAAGGCTGTGGGTTCTACTCCCACATCATGCAGATTGAGTGTTGGTATTCCATAGCCCTTCTGATTGCTGATTATTTGAGAGAGGACATGCAGGTGGTTGGTGTGACAGAACAGGAAGAAATGGAAACAGATGATCTGCTGTGACAACCCTTAACACGAACAGCCAAAGGAGAAGAATATACAGTGATCGGTTTTGAAAGGGTTATTTGCTGCAAATTTAGAAGCTTTATTACGTCATTGTTTAAGTTTTGATTTTTGTGATTCCTGGAGGTTAGTAAGGATCGATGCACCATAAAGTAGTGAAGGAAGGAGATAAGTACTAGAAAGTGTAGTTTTAGTTGTGCTTGCAAGAAAGTTTTTGGCTTTATAAAGCATCCCTAGTTTTTGGTGAGTTTTTCTTTTTTTTTAAAGTAATTTTTGTATATGTAGGTCAAATTCAAGAATATTAATCACTATCATCACTAATAATCTGGTATTAGAAGTGACTTCATTGGTTGTGTTATTAAAAGAGAAGATTTTAAGTTTGCTTTTCATGAGAGAGGGATTTGGGGCAGGGTATTTTTAGGGGGTGGGCGTGGAGGATCTGAGCATGAATTGTAACTTGCAAAGCTATGTTTCAGCGGCTGTTTAAGCTTCCTGAGTAATTTTTTTGAGATTTGTCAGGTGGTCGGATGACCTTATGAGTGTGCCGTCATCTATGTATTATATTAGGGATGCCTGTTGCATGGATGTGTGGAGGGTATTGGTGAGAATATTAAATAAGAGAGGACCAAGGATAGAGCCTTGTAGTACATTGGTGGTGACTGGAAGATATGGAGAAAAGATATAGCGCCATTTTACTGACTGATACTTGTCAGACAGGTAGTTTTTGAACCATAGAAGGGTTGGCTGAGATAAACCTATATTTGAAGTTGGAATTTGCTCTCATAAAGGCTTTAGACAAATCTAGAAATAAGGAGGAGACTAGTATGCTGTTATCTGTAGCTTTATTGACAGTGTCTATAAAGGTTAGAACTGCAGTGTTAGTACTACAGGACATATCACAAGCAAAATGTAATGTATATTTGGTTGGAAGCTAAACTGTTTTAGTATGTATGTAGAACATTTTAAGTTTTGTTTTTCAAATGAGTGCACTGTAGTATAAAAATGTCACCATTTAAGTACTTGTGTTTTTATTTTCAGTGCCACATTGTTAGTGTTATTGGAACAAAATATCAACAGATAATGACAGGAAATCATCACACAAAACCTTACATAATTAGTACTTCACTGTATTTTGTTCTACACTGACAGTTTAGTAATCCTGGTCAACTATTAACTATTCTATGTGTTTTTGTCCAAAGATTGTGTTATTTTATGTTTTAGAATTTATTTATAGCATGCATGTAAAATCAGTGTTGCAACTGGTAGAACACTCTCCTTTGGTTCAGAAGGGTTCTATTCCCACTCCAGCTGGATTGATTGCTGACACTGCAATGCAGCCTAAGTGGGGTGCTGTACTGCTGAGTATGTCATCCTTTGAATTGAATGTTGAACTGTGGTCCCATCTGCTTGAGCTGGTGAAGATCCTATGCCACCTATCAAAAAGAGTAGGTGAAGTTCTCAAAATACTCTCCTGGGTCTCCCAAGTGACTACTAGCCTAGTGCAACTAACATGCTTAACAAAGAATAAATCAAAGATGGCTCTACTGCAGTGTACGTTTGATTACTGTGAGGTTGTTATTTTATGCTAAGTTACATGTGTTTGACTGCCCTACATCCTGCATATATGTGTCACAGAAGATTTTCATATTCAGGCTATGAATTTTGAGCAGCTTTTACTTTTCAGTTTTTGTTGCAAGGCATGGAGTCTTCATTGCTTTTAGTGGAATCCATTTTTAACACCTTTATTAAATTATTACTTAAAGCATAGACTTGCACACGTTAATAGAAAAGAAACCAAACCACATTAACTTCATCCAAAAGAAAATTATGGAATCGCCACTTAGGGTAAAGTAAATAAAATATCAGAAAGCCGGTGATGAGCTGGACTAGATGGAGTATATCCACACAAGACAAAATGTTGCGAAGTAGATACAATTACATTATTACTAAATGCAGGTCTTATTTTTAATAACTCAACTACAGCCTTCAGGAAATAAATGATTAAATGCATAACAGGTTCATAAGCAAATATTCATATCTTTTTCACAGAACAGACTGATTTTTCTTTGGTCCTCAACTCCAAAAAGGAGAGGCCTTAGACACAAGGAGGGCACCAGATTGGGGAGCTGCTAATGGCAACATAATACCTGGCTACAGTTCTGTACATGTTACAGAAACTCATTGTTCAAACAAAAGAAATATGCCAAACAATCAGTTTGATGGGATCCAGTGCTGAGCTATTGCACTATTGCATCACAGGGATACAGCATCCTGTTCGCAGTCATATTCTTTGAGTTCCAACTTTCTAATGTGTGATCACCTACAGACTCTGACAATTAGATTTTTCTTTTACAACCTCGAGTACAGCTTTCAAAATTCATTATGAAACTTTCAGATTTATTGTGACTTTCTGCACAAAATATACTTCTTTATAAATTTTAATTTATTACTGTAGATACGTGCCTTGTTAAAGGATTTCAACTTTCTACCACAAGAGGTTCAGGTATTACAAGAACCAGCCAGAGAATAAAATGAGGGAGTGAGCTGCTGATGTGAGCTCACCTATCCAGGACGGAGGAAGGAAGGTACTTAGGCCCACTGCTGTACTAATAACTAGAGCAAGTGAGGTGTTCTCCTGTACAGGGCATACACCTACGGTAATTAGGCACTGGGAGAAGTGTCTGCCAAGCAGCATGTGCTGTAGCCATGGATAGGAATACACAGAAGTACACATGCAAGGAGGTAGATGTTGTCAGCCATGTTAATGAGCTACCATGGAGATCAAGTCAACGGCATAAGCAAACTATCTCTAAAGGCTTCCTTCATCTTAGCTTCCTAGCATATGTGATGATGCCAGCTACTCCCCTTTGATCCTTCTCACCTTCCTGACCTATCACTAGTGCAATCTCAGCCTTAGGGGGGTAGTGCTTTGGTCAAAGGATTGTATTTTAGTTAGTACTATTAGTGACTTCATATATTGTAGTGTATTAGTCTGATAGTGGAGTTTTCCTCTCTCGGGCCTGAAAATGGAATGGACATGTCCAGACCACCGGTTAACAAATGTAAAATAAAAAATAAAATAAAAAATAGTAGCAGCTCTGGAGAACTGTTTATGATCATTTGGAGTACACACAAAAGGGGCGGGGGGTTAAAAAAATAAATTATTTACTTAGAAGATAACATTTTAAAGATTTTTGCCTGATGATGCAGAGCTGTCATTTTTGTTCTGTGCCAAATTTATTTTGTTGTATAACATTTTAAAGATTTTTGCCTGATGATGCAGAGCTATCATTTTTGTTCTGTGCCAAATTTTTTTGTTGTAGAGCTGTCACAAAGAGAAGAGCAGCATGATACCGATCACATATAGAAATGAGATCTGAGACTGAGGTCCCATGATACTGATCACATATAGAAATGAGATTTGAGACTAAGGCCCCATGATACCGATCGCATATAGAAATGAGATCTGAGACTGAGGCCCCAAAATACCGATCACATATAGAAACGAGATCTGAGACTGAGGCCCCATGATACTGATCACATATAGAAATGAGATCTGAGACAGAGGCCCCAAAAGACAGCTTAAATTGTCTGTATCTTTGGCAAGTTTTATAGCATTGGATTTTGATGGATGTTTTCAAGCACATGCAGTAAAATCCAGTGGACTTTATATGGCAGTAGGCAATAAACACACAAAAATATGTTTTAAATGATTATTTGAGTTGGACATTTTAAGAATGCACCCAAAGATTTAAAATGTAGAGTGGCTATCCAACATATAAAGCTTAGCTTGAAGCCATGTGCATTCTTTATCTGACAGTGCAAAATGCTTCCTCATACCAAAAGAAAATGGACCAATTTATGGACTGACTGGTTTCTGTAAACTGCTGTACACAAGTCATTGCTACTTTGCCTTCCTTCATTAAACTTACATTATCTGACAATTATTCCTTACAGATTTTAGACTCTGGAGAAGCAGCAGTTAATGCAGTCACAGTTTAAAGTCATTGTTATTTAAGGAGACTGGTCACCCGTTATGTGACAGGGAATTTTTCACTTTCATAGGAAGTACACAGTTAATGATAACACTTAAGGCTGTGGGTATCTAATATCTGTTAAATGCATTTCAGCTTTACTTTTCAAGAACAAGGCTAACAACTCATTTATCTTACCACTAACAAAGATTTTTTTTGTACTAATTTCCTGTTTTGTAATTGTCACTCAAAACATTAACTAGACCTAGTTTTTGTACAGTACAGGGATTGTTTAGCTTCTTTTTCATTTCTTGTGTGAAAATTAGCACGTAATCTAGAGTGTTCAGCATTGTTTTGTTAGACGCCACCCAGACGTTAGCCATATCCAAATTCCATAGGTCTTGTTTAGTCACTGTCCTAACAAACCTATAGGCTTAACAAGACAAATGAAAGGCAGTGGTGCACAAAACAGTGCTGAGTTATGAAAACAGAGACTATGTCTGTTTTTGAAATGACCACTTTTCAGTCAATTATCTCTAGAAGCATTACTATAATTAGCCATTATAACATCTCCTATGAAATACATGCTACTTATATTGCCAGCTACACCTTATTGTACAGAAGACAAGGACCTCCCTGATATTGTGCAACAGGCTTTTGCAGCCCCAGATATACACTGCTGTTTGCCACTTGCTGAGAATTAGAATTTTATATCTTTATATATATATATATATATATATATATATATATATATATATATATATATATAAACATAAACATATACGTACATATACACATACATATATATTTATATCTGTCTGTACATATATGGATCTCTATCAGTTGACTGAGATTTCTGAAACTTGAAATTCATATGGTTGAGACCATAAGATCGAGTTTTTTGAAAACTCAAAGCTTTTGAATGGAGATCACAGTACAGTGAGGATTGGGAAATTTACCCTTTTCTTCACTGTAGTGTGACCCTGAAGTTGGTATATATAATTTGCAGAGGGTGTAGGGGGCACAGGGAGCTTGCCCCCCTGCATAAATGTAAAAAAAGTAGATTTGTTTACTTTTTTAGGGGTTTTTGATGTTAGAGTTTTTGGAAACTCGATCATATGGTCTCGTCTATATGAATTTTGAGATTCTGAAAACTCGATCATCTGACATAGATCAAGATATATATGACAATGAACCTTAACAATTGCTACAGCAGGTCATCAGAGTAGGCAAGACATCATCAAAGAGGCAGCATCGACTTGCTTGCAATGCAACATTTTATGCCTACCTTGACTGAATCATCAACCATGTCCAAAGAGAGAGAGAAAGATAGTGCCAAATGCAAATTAAACTGTTCACCAAATGGCTGCAGAGTGGTGGAATCCTTCGCACTCACTATTTTCCAAGGTCGAGGGATGATATACACTCCACTAATTGAAAAATGTCTTCCTAGAAAGAGGGAGGTCATGCAGTACAATGGCACATCTGGGGTGCACCCACATGCAGTGGGCTCTGGGAGTAATGAGAAATGGAGAGCATCAATTGGTCTAAATTCAGAAGTATCAAACCCAAGCAGTCATTCCTATGCAGCCAAATAAATTAATAAAAAAAAAATCATTCATTGAAGAAAATAATGACACCAAGCCCTATTACTGAGAAAAGTATTATTGTAAAATTGTGCTCAGCAGACAGTGAATGTTTACCTGTGTTGGCTGGCCCCTTAAACATAGAACAAACATTTATAACATATATGTACACCATAAGGATAATGCCCTGACAAGAAACCAGCCGACTCTAGTGTGAATTGTAACCTGAGCACTGGAAGAACTAGACAATAAGAATGGGAATGAGTAAACGGCACTGCCTTGTCCATACTGGGTGAACGCAGTGGTAGTTGAAGTCATGTCATCACTGCCATGAAGGTAAAGACTTGCAGGTCACCAAAATATTTAGGGTCAGGGATATAAGGTTGGCAATGCCAAGCCGGTGATGGTGGCCCTACCTGTATGTGAATAATCGCATATACATTCACATGGAGAATGTAAGTTGCCCTGCAGTGATGCAAGTGTTCATGTCACCAACTAGGGGTAGGGTTAGAGTGTTGTCTCATTGCTAGGATGCTGTCCGAGGCACAAATATCCTTCATGGCTGCCTGAATGATAGACCTTCTGGTCACATAGATATTGTAGGTGTGCAGTCATGTGAATCAACACTTGGTGCAGCATAGTATGCATTATATCTAAGACCATCATAGTTTCTCCCAGCCCCACACAGGTAGATAACTACAATCCCTGTTCTCACCCTTGCAGATGACATAAGATAAGGAGGGAATTACTTTGGACTACCAGGGACAGGACTGGATGTTTGTAAGAGGTACAGCGGCAAGCAAATATAGTGGATTAAAACCAGCAATTTTGGGCAAGACAGTGGGATGATAATGGAATAAGATCCAGACTGCAAGTGTAAGTGAATCACTGCTGAGAATTTGTGGGTTTTCTTGTGTATCTGTCTCAGGAATATTTTTAATTGGATGAGCACATACAGCCATGATACTTAAATGAATTGTACATTTTCAGTCATTTAACAAATGCTAAATAAATAAATGTGTTTTCTGTTAACAATTTAAAAATGGTTCAGAAATACTATGTGTTTTCTGCTTTTAATAGGTTTAGTATTGTTCCACACAAACCGGCAGATTGCATTTCATATGGTTGCAAACATAAAATCCAACATTTGGAAAACTCCAACCTTTAAACCCTAAAAATTAAAGCATTTTATGTGGTACAGGCCCTACTAAATTTCCCATGTAGTGGCACTCTACCCCATTTCTACTACATGCCTCAATTAACTGCTCTTTGAAGCTTTAAAAATATAAACTACTTAAAGCTTAAACTCAATGGAAAATCAAAACTAAAATGTTGACTGGCAATCCTCCCTATATCCCAATGTGGGTGTCATCAACCCTCCCCTATATATATATATATATATATATATATATATATATATATATATATATATATATATATATATACCATGGCAGCGCTTTGGTCCCTAACTGATGATATCCTGTTAAACTCTGATTGTGGCCTCATTGCACATATTTATAGACCTGACCTTATTGACCACTATCTTCTACAAAACAAATTAATTGAAACTGGTATCAATCCAGACACTGTTCCCTGGTTTAAAAATGTTCTCACTGACAGCCACTTCAGAGCTAAAATAGGATCCTCACAATCAGAATCTTCACCTCTCACCAAAAGTGCACCACAAGGATTCATTCTTGCCACCCTTCTCTTCTCCATATTCATTAACAGACTTCCTTGTTCCCCCCATCTGCCACTTTCCACTTATCCTCTCTGTTGATGACATGGTCATTTACCAATCAGGTCACTCTCACACCAACATTCAGTGCTGACTCAACTTACATGAGCTCCATCAATAGCTTGCAACCATAAACTACTTTTCAACCCCACCAAGACCAAAACTATACTTTTTGGTACTCTATAGAAAATTCACCCAGTACCTGATTCTTTAACTATCTTTGATATACACAACCATTCAACAAGGACAACCTTCACCTTCAGGTACCTAAGACTCTGGCTTGATCAGTCACTAAACTTCCATTTCCACATAGACAATGTCAGAGCCAAAATTAATTCCCTTTTTTTCTGGGCCAAAAAGATCTCCTCTTTTCTATCTCAACCAGCCAGAGCAGCCATTGTCAAAGGAGTTCTCCTTTCTCAACTTGAATATAGGCTCCCAGTTTTTGCTTCTGCCTTCAAACTATTTCTAACAGCATCGACCAATTCATTATAAACTCACTTCTCTGTGGGCATCACTTTATCACCCTAGAAAAAGCCAAATAGCTACCAATAAACAAAGATCTAACCTACTTTTAGGATTCCAACTCTACAAACTACTCCAACTGCACACTTTTACTCCCTTTACAGCTGGTACCTCCTGATACTATGCGAGACAGGACTTACAAGCCATACCACTCGCTTTACCCCTAGAACCAAACTCCACAGTACTGCACATGCTCTGTCACTCCAACTCTCATTATTCCTAGAACCAAACTCCACAGTACTGCACATGCTCTGTCACTCCAACTCTTATTATTCGTAGAACCAAACTCCACAGCACTGCACATGCTCTGTCACTCCAACTCTCATTATTCCTAGAACCAAACTCCACAGCACTGCACATGCTCTGTCACTCCAACTCTCATTATTCCTAGAACCAAACTCCACAGCACTGCACATGCTCTGTCACTCCAACTCTCATTATTCCTAGAACCAAACTCCACAGCACTGCACATGCTCTGTCACTCCAACTCTCATTATTCCTAGAACCAAACTCCACAGTGCTGCACATGCTCTGTAACTCCAACTCTCATTATTCCTAGAACCAAACTTCACAGCACTGCACATGCTCTGTCACTCCAACTCTCATTATTCCTAGAACCAAATTCCACAGCACTGCACACGCTTTCTCCTCTCAGGCACCTAACCTTTGGCAACCTCTCTCCATTGACATTAAGGAAATCTGCACTTATTCCAAATTCATAATGCAACTCATAACGCATTTCTTCATCCAAGCCAAATGCTCCTGCTTCAGTACAGTACATATCACCAAAACTGTCTCTTTTCTTAGTCTCTTGCCCTCTCTCAAGATTCACCAAAGACTGACTCACTTTGGAAGCTAATGTATACAGTATACAGTATATGCTGCTGATTGTACATTGCTATGTACTTCTTCACTAGAATGTATATACACATTTTTCTGTCTAATTAGTCTGAACTACACTGTTGTTGCCTACATTTCTGCATTTTTGTTTGTGAAATGTTTTGTATTTCACCCTGGTTAAGCCCAAAATTGGTCAGTGGTGATCAGTGCATTACCCTGGTAAACAAATATGGATAAATGAATAAATAAAATAAATAAATATATATATATATATATATATATATATATATATATATATATATATATATATATATATTATTTATTTATTTTTTATATCTGTAGACACACACACACACACACACACACACACACACACACACACGCACACACATGCACTGAAAAACATACATTAACTCCATGGTCAATAAACCATCATGAAAAGAAAAATCTCAAACAAACACTGATCACTATAATTGAAACAGCATCCGTAATGATTTCTTTGGTGGGGAAAAAAAAAAGCTGACAAGCATAACCCATCCATTTATGACTGGCAAATTGCGACTCTCTTCACTATACACTCATATATCTGTAGCCCCCCCCCCCCACTATTTATTTATTATTTATTTAATGCATTTGTTTACCATGAAGTCCACTGGGTCTAAAAGAGCCCATTTTCAGTGGAGGCCCAGGGAGAAAAGCTGCAACAAGAACATAGATACAGAAAATATTAAACATTAATTGATACAAAAGTAGATACAGTGTTACACAAAGTGATTACAGTAATACATACAGAATATATACATAAAAGCAGGAATTTTGTTGGTTGCCAGATGAATTAATTCAGAGAGGTATAAATAGAGATATATTAATCAGCATTATTGTACCAGTATCAACAAGTGATGGAAAATAATAATTATAAAGAAAATATCATTAGTCAGCAGTAGCAAAAATCAGTTTAGTTATCATATAAGGAGAAGGAGGAGGCTTATAGAGTAGGTACATAGCCAGAAAGAGTTGAGATGATTTTTCAGTATTTGTTTGAAGGTGGTGGTGCTGCCTGTGTTTCTTATAGAAGATGGAAGTGAGTTTTATAGTTTAGCGATGGTGAAGGAATAGAGGAGTTGACCAGCAGGGAAAGTGGGCTTTTCTGCTTTTAGAAGTAGAAGATTTTCAGATCATAACTACTGGGTTAGTATTGGGCAAGTGGTGTCGAGGGAGCAGGACAGTCTGTGGGTCTGTAGATTATTTTGTGTGCTGGTTTATGTGTACTAATTTAAAGAATTATGATTGGGTCTCCGATCATAATGTATTTATTATGTGTTTGGGACACGGAGGCCAAGAAGTTCATTCTACTGTTGTTAAGATCAGGACTTGGGCTAAGGTAATGCTAATCACTCTGCACTGCTTCCATGTACAGCACAGATATTATACCTGGAGAAATGCATGCCCTACCCACAATCCTATGCAATAACGCTATTGTTTACAAATACTACATGTTCCTTATCACTGACGTTATGTCAATGATCAAACATAATGTGACCTCAATTCACAACCACACAAAGGTTACCTGCCTTTTCTTTAGTGCTTATCAGTTGAATATCAGTATCATATTTTATCACTGATTGTAGTTCTGGTTTGCTGCAAGTAGGGTTGCAACTTAAGGATAAGGCATATAGAGAGTTGTATAAGAGATTGGACACTAAAGAGGGAGAAAAGGACCTGTACCAACTGGCTAGACAGAGCTGGGAAAGATGTGCAGCAGGTAAGGTTGATAAAGGACAGTGAGGGAAACATACTCACAAGTGAGGAGAGTGTGTTGAGTAGATGGAAAGAGTACTTTGAAGGGCTGATGAATGAAGAGAATGAGAGAGAGAGAGAAGGCTGGATGATGTGGGGATAGTGAATCAGGAAGTGAAGCAGATTAGCAAGGAGGAAGTAAGGACAGCTATGAAGAGGATGAAGAATGGAAAGGCAATTGGCCCAGATGACATACATAGCCGGCCTTAGGCATAGGCCAACTAGGTGACCGCCTAGGGCACCACTCTATCAGGGGCACTTTTCCAGTATTTATTTCTTGTAGGTAGACCAGGATGGGGGCACCAGATTGTGTGGTGGGGGGTGCCATGGAGCCCTTTTGCCTAGGGCACCAGTTGACTTAAGGCTGCTCCTGACATACCAGTGGAAGCATGGAGGTGCTTAGGAGAAATGGTAATGGAATTTTTAACCAGATTGTTTAATGAAATTTTGGAAAGTCAGAGGATGCCTGAGGAGTGGAGAAAAAGTGTTTTGGTACCTATCTTTAAGAATAAGGGTGATGTGCAGAGCTGCAGTAACTACAGAGGGATAAAATTGATCAGTCACAGCTTGAAGTTATGGGAAAGAGTAGTGGAAGCTAGGTTAAGAAGGGAGGTGATGATTAGTGATCAGTAGTATGGTTTCATGCCAGGAAAGAACACTACAGATGCAATATTTGCTCTGCGAGTGTTGTTGGAGAAATACAGCGAAGGTCAGAAGGAGTTGCATTGTGTCTTTGTGGACTTAGAGAAAGCATATAACAGGGTGCCTAGAGAGTTGTGGTATTGTATGAGGAAGTCGGGAGTGGCAGAGAAGTATGTAAGAGTGGTACGGGATATGTACAAGGGTAGTGTGACATTGGTGAGGGCTGTGGTGGGAGTAACAGTTACGTTTAAGGTGGAGGTGGGATTACATCAAGGGTCAGCTCTGAGCCCTTTCTTATTTGCAGTGGTGACGGACAGGTTGACAGATGAGATTAGACAGGAGGCCCCGTGGACTATGATGTTTGCAGATGACATTGTGATATATAGTGAGAGTAGGGACCATGTTGAGGAGACCCTGGAGAGGTGGAGATATGCTTTAGAGAGGAGAGGAATGAAGGTCAGCAGGGCAAAAACAGAATATATGTGTGTAAATGAGAGGGAGGGTAGAGGAATGGTGAGGATGCAGGGAGTAGAGTTGGTAAAGGTGGATGAGTTTAAGTACTTGGGATCAACAGTTCAGAGTAATGGTGAGTGTGGAAGAGAGGTGAAGAAGAGTGTCAGGAGTGATTTGTGACAGACGGGTATCATTAAGAAAGAAAGGGAAGGTCTACAAGAGGGTAGTGAGACCAGATATGTTATATGGGTTGGAGATGGTAGCATTGTCGAAAAGGCAGGAGTTTGAGATGGATGTGGCAGAGTTAAAGATGTTCAAATTTGCACTGGGTGAGACAAGGTTGAACAGGATTAGGAATAAGTATATTACAGGGTCAGCCCAGGTTGGACAATTTGGAGACAAAGCCAAAGAGGCAAGATTACGTTGGTTTGGAAATGTGCTGAGGAGGGATGCTGGGTATATTGGGAAAAGGATGCTAAGGATGGAGTTGCCAGGTAAGAGGAAAAGAGGAAGGCCTAAGATAAGGTTTATGGATGTGGTGAGAGAGGACATGAAGGCAGATGATGTGAAAGAGCATGATGCAGAGGACAGGAAGAAATGGAAACAGATGATCCGCTGTGGCGACCCCTAACGGGAACAGCCGAAAGAAGATGATGATGATGATGATGATGATGATGAGGGTTGCAACTTAAATAATTATTCTTGCTGCATTTATTTAACTTATTTTTTTGTATTTTATGTTCATGTCATAATTGGATAATGCTAAATAATCTTGTTATTGATTTATCCATTTTGACGAAGTATAACATTGGTGTATCTAGGTCTTTTAGAAAGCAAAGACTGTACTATCACTATTTGTAATTGAACATCATCCTTTCAAATCAAAAACCTGCTAAGGTCCCAAGATGGCCTAGAAAAAATTAGCTGAATTTTCAGATGTTCATTTCATTGAGACAAAAATGAGAAAATTACAATGTTCAGGTACTTAGGTGGGAACACGTTGAATATCAGGTGTTTTATTTTCTTTATAATTGAAATGCATAAAGAAATACCATAATGCGTTTGTCTTTCATTAACAAAAACGGCAGTGTTTATATGTTCCCTGTGTAAATCAACATATCATTCAAAATAAAACTGCAAACCAAGATTGTAGGGTTTTGTTCATCAGTCTTCAAATGTCAGCTCTGTAGTGTCCACAGACAACTAGAATTGCAAAATAATTTCTACTCTGTAAGCATTTTGCAAACAATAAGTGACAGAGAAAAATAGTTCCACACAGCTAAAATAGGCAGTTTTAGAGAATTATATTAAGTTTGAAATATATGCCTCTATAAGGAATGTTAACTAGTTGTCTTGTTTCTGAGACTGTGTCATTCACTCCTATTCAGTAAGTATATTCCAGACTGTAATAAAAAATGTATTGAAAAAGAAAAAAAATAATCTCAGAAACTACATTGTTATAGCAGTACTCAGAAATGGGTTCCCAGCTATGAGTGGAAGGTCCCTTTAGCTCAACAGTGACTGAAGCAGAATGCATGATGAAGGAAGTGTTTTTGTCATTCGATCTGCACTGATTCAATTATTAGTCTGCCAGTCTGAGAAATCAGACCACTCGTCTTATCATTCCAATGCCATCACTTCTGTTCTACTCAGCGTTTTGAGATGTGAAAGGTACCGCTTGCTAAATAAATACCAAAATGCACAACATGATACTCGCTTGGTTTTTATTACTCTGGCTGCACATCACTAACCTTGGGTGACAAATAGATGATAATAAATGCAGAGTGTTAAAAGGCATGAATTATAGCCATTTCACACTCGATGGGAGCCGCTCCATTGGTGAGATGGCTTAATACTTAATTAGGATGCCTGTCCTTTCCACAAGTACAGATGACATTCCTTAGATGGATGTTGCTTTTGATATCTGTGGGGTTAAGTCAGAAAAGTAATTAGCTATTCATATAACCCAGAGTAGCAGCTACATCCTGATTAAAAGCAAATGCTGATGCCCCTCTCACCTTGTCCGTATATCTACCAACCATACCCTCCTCTGCATTCTTTAATAAATTACCTTATGGAAAAGGCATAGAAAATAATTCAGTTTCTGCTACTATAGATCTTTGATGGAAATGTATTCTTTATCAGTTTGTCATATATAATCTCTAAGTCAACTGAATATTTTATAGCACTTTCCATATGCCACTGTTCTGAGCAGCTTTTTTAAAGCACTGGAAGCAATTCAGATATTTTAAAGTACATGCAGTATTTAGAGATAAGAAAGTAGATGCTTCTCACTATGTTTATTGTAGAAATTGATCTCTAACAAAAATGGAATAAATATATCTCTGATATACTGAAAAATGCATAACTCAAGGCTGGCCTGCCTGCTGAGAAGATTTTGGTCAGAAAGCATGCTCTTTCACACCTCACCACGTGAGCACATAAACACAGACACACACACACACACACACACACACACACACACACACACACACACACACACACGCGCGCACACACACACACACACACACACACACACACACACACACACACACACACACACACACACACACACACACACACACACACACACACACGCCTGTCTGGCAGCCCAGAAAGGAAACGTGTTTAAACACAGCCTGGAACAAGAAGTCTCAACTTCAAAACCTGAATATCACAACTTTTCTGTTGTTGACATGTCACTACAGTGAAACTGCCTAGGCCATACATTGGCAGCCTTGTGGAGTCAGAATAAAGGGATAAGGTGAAGATTGCTTTTATATTTCATCATCTCATGCTTTTTTGAACTTCTGTGACCCTAGAATAGTTATATTTAGAGATTGAAAGTATGGAAGCTTCCATCCATCTAAAATTTGCTTTTGTGTGTTATAGAACCTCTGGATTGTCACAGTTTTCAGACTGTAATCTCCTGTGTACTAAAAAATTAAAGAAAATGAAGAAGAGATCTTGCCTCATAGCACCTTGCATCTGGGGAGGCTACCCCATTCACCCAAGTGTACCTCTACTTCTTGCTGATTCGTTTAATGCACTGTTGTGTAGTTATGGATACATTTCTAACTAGGTCTTAGACCCATGCAGTGTTCTCTACTAGTTCCATGATGCAACAGCTACTTCTACAGCACCAACCTGTAAAGAGTTACAATTAATTTAATAAATACTAATAGCTCTGAATAGCTCGTCGATTAAAGCAAATCACTGGAGCAGTGTGGAGACACTACCACAAGAAGGGTGTAACACAGGATTATGAACCTTTCTATGAAGAAACTAATATATGGCATCTTCAGGCAAATGCTAAAGTGTTTAAACAGTTATAACATAAAGCACATGTAAATGCAGGTTGTAGAATACAGATGCATACATGACAGCAGTGTGTTGTCAGGTGTGGACCATGAATGCCATGTGTTGGCAATTGTATTATGACAATGGGAACTCTATTTTATAATTTATGTTTATATTATAATTTATATTTTATAATGGGGGCAGCCATAGTGGTGCAGTGGTTAGCATTATCGCCTCACAGCAAGAGGTTATCTGGTTCAATTCTCAGCTGGGGTGCCTTCTGTGTGGAGTCTGCATGTCCTTCCTGCGGCCGAGTGGGTTTCCTTTGGATGCTCCAGTTTCCTGCCAGACATGAAGTAAGTTGATTGGGCACTCTAAATTGGCCATAAGTGCAACTGAGTGGTACTGATGAACTACTGTGGCAGGGCTAGCCACCTGGTGGTGTAAACCTTGGCTTGAGATGATTGTCACTGTTGAAGTGACACCCCAACCTCATGTGCAAAATGGGAAAAGAGGTTGAGGATGGATGGATGGATTAATGGATGGAATGGAACTCTGTTTTGATAACCACCATATGAGCATGTCACTATTTAGCATATGGTACTGTGACACAGAAGTGGGTTTCCATTCTTTATAGTCTAATGCTAGTTTAGAAATATTTGTAAAACATGGAACTTTTTTTTACCTATATATAGTTACTTATTTTACATAAATTAGTTTTACTTATGCTGTCTCAGATTCATCAGAGACCTGTGCTGAGAATATCACCACAGTTGGCACCTCAGGTAGTGGCCAGCATGTTGTGCCTGCACATGTATGAATGATGGTAGCTTCATAAAAGAAACAACCACAGACACACAAAACGATATATGAGCATATATTATTTCATGGTAACTTTTGTATTTAACACAGTGGTAGTGTTGGCTTGTGCAAAGATACATTAAAGCTATGACGGGTAGGAAGGTCCATCATGACATCAGTGGCAGTGATGGCTCCACATATTAAATTGCCTTGTTGGTGGTTTGCCCTGCAGGCAGCAGTATAACCTTACATGCTATGTATCACATGCTTGCAACCATGCTGGGTGGCACCAAAGAGTATCATGGAGCTCAGGTACAGACTGCACAGTATAATTCTAGCCATCATGTTGAGAAGCAGTAATAGGCTTGCAAGGTAGCTCACCTCTTATTCAGTTTCAGAAATAAAAGAAGGCATCCCTGGTACACGTCGATTCAGATATTTGCTAATAGACTATAAGATGCAGCAGTAGCCTGGGGTATGTCTGGTCATTTTACATGATAGCTGACACCAAAAGGCTGTCCCTGAAAAAAAGTACACTGGTTCAATCTGTTGTGACTATTCCTGTTAGTCCTTTAGTTTTCACAACCACACACCAAGATCTAGCCCTGGAATGTGCACTAGAAAACATGCAACATAAATTAGAACATGTTTGTCCCAGGATATCCTTGACATTAGCACATGTAAGCCTGGTCTTTAGCAAGATTGTGATGGTTTTCCACATAGTTATGAGAATTCATTATGCACCTGACATTGAAGACCATGTAGAAGGAGATGATTCTGAATAATATAACAAGTGGTACATGTCCTGTGATCGATCCTGGCACATGCATGAACCAGTGGATATTTTATACTCTGCAACCTGTACAAATAATGATGGTTATTGCACTTGTAATCTGCATGAGATAGTGACAAAAGTAGTTATGTATGCCGTCTTAGCTAGTCAGGGCTGCATGTATCACCACAATCTTTTAAATACATATCATAGCAATACCCCATTTGCAGATATTGTGTAATATCTGTGCTATGTGATTGTGTCATATGCCGCAATACTTCAGTGTGTCACACTGGAACCACTGCCCTCCTGAGCACTGGCAGTTTTTCATTTTACTTCTCTTCTTCAATGGCTGACATCAGACTCTTGGTCTGGATTTTTGTGTTCAGTTCCCTGGGGTTCTGATGAGAGAGCTATGACACATTGGAGTAGGAAGTTATTGTGATTGGATATTATCTTAATGGGGAATATGCCCACCATCTGTGATGCTTTCTCAAGTGTTTGTTGGAGGTGCCCCAGATAAATACAAACATTGGACTATAGCAGGCAATCTGTGTGCTTAACCACCATCCATGTCACATTAAGTTCTTCATTATAGGCCTCCTCTGCTGCATTCTGTGGGTGCCACATAGGTGGCATCATTGGAATGGAAACATAATTAGAAACACATTACTATTTTGTGATGTCATATTGTCTCTCTCTCTCTCTCTCTCTACCTGAAATGTTATCTATTTTTTACTACCACATTTCACTGAATAATTACTCACCCTCTAAACATTCACATTCTCAGTTGTGTTATTGCGTAAGCTGGCTTTTCAGGAAATGGCAGCACTAAAATTGATATTACGTTCCATCTTGATGAGGTTGGAGGTGCCAAGTTTTGCATAATCATTCCATGACTGTATGCAACTTTGCTTTATTTATTTATTTGGTTATATATTTATTTATTCTTTGTTGACCAAGTACAATTGGGTAGGCCCTTGAACACTTTTTAGCCTCACACTGTTTAGCTCCTTCCTCTCTTTCCACTGCTTCCCACATATAACTATCACTAGCTATAGCACATCTCTGGCCCAGACTCACTTCTTCTAATTAATTGACTAGAGGAGAAGGTAAAAGTGTACTACTGCTAAAGGAGGAAGAACTGTAAGTTAAATTTAAATTTTCACAGTCTTTAGGAATGGTGTCTTATGTGTGAATGTAGGAACAAAATGGAGGATTATACATGAGTTGTAAAAATTATATTTTGTTTATAAAACAGAACACTTGTATGTGTCTTTTAAGTGCACTATTAATTCTTTCCTGAACTATGAGTACTCACTAAGTTGCAGAGTTTTGTTGGAAGATGATTGCTATAACTCCTAGCCTCATTGAATATGGAAATCTAAAGACTTAGAGACTCTTGCTGTCACCCATATGATACTGTTATGTCCTAGACATCAGTAAACTCAGCAAAAGGCATTTTTTAGTTTCAAAGGGATTAGCATGTGCAAACAGGCTATGTATTGTCTTTGCAGACAAGATTATTTATTGTTTTTTATGTAATAACAACTGGCAAATCCATCTGGGCAGATTCTTTTATCAGCAGAGGCTAGGAATGAAAAGCTCTAGAAAATACATGATAAAACAAAAGTATTAAAATTATCAATACACAGAGTATAACATTTATAAAAATACAATTAAAACAGAAGGACATTTCTAAAAAATATACAGTGCAGACAGTTTTGTCCACTAGAAACATATATCACAGACAGCCTGCAGCGGCTTTCTGTGAAGATCAGTCATCTCCTGGTTAGAAACCTAGTTGAGATATAATGTTTTATGTCATTGGGCTGCTTATTGTGAGACTGTGCCTTGTGTTGCAACTGATAAAATGTCTTTGGCTGGTAGTGCATTTGATTGCATGACTGCATTATCTGGCCAGCAGTGCATTTGATTGTATGACTGCATTGTCTGTAAAGCATATCATTTGATTTTATGACTGCATTGTCTGGCCAGCAGTGCATTTGATTGTATGATTGCATTGTCTGGCCAGCAGTGCATTTGATTGTATGACTGCATTGTCTGACCAGCAGTGCATTTGATTGCATGACTGCATTGTCTGGCCAGCAGTGCATTTGATTGTATGACTGCATTGTCTGGCCAGCAGTGCATCTGATTGCATGACTGCATTGTCTGGCCAGCAGTGCATTTGATTGTATGACTGCATTGTCTGGCCATCAGTGCATTTCATTGTATGACTGCATTGTCTGGCCAGCAGTGCATTTCATTGTATGACTGCATTGTCTAGCCAGCAGTGCATTTGATTGTATGACTGCATTGTCTGGCCAGCAGTTCATTTGATTGTATGACTGCATTGTCTGGTCAGCAGTGCATTTGATTGTATGACTGCATTGTCTGGCCAGCAGTGCATTTGATTGTATGACTGCATTGTCTGACGAGCAGTGCATTTGATTGTGTGACTGCATTGTCTGGCCAGCAGTGCAGTTGATTGTATGACTCCATTGTCTGGCCAGCAGTGCATTTGATTGTATAATTGAATTGTCTAACGTGGGCTGTAGTTTGCTTGCTTAGCTTTCTAGTATTCTTCACAAGTTTCTACTTTCACTTTATAAAATTACAGCATGCTGAATATAGTAGCACTATTAGGCAAGCAACTGCAAGAGCCAAAAATGCCTAGTCATGTATACTCATAAGTAGATACACTTAAAATGTAATGTCTTAGGTGCTTATCAGCTAGTTTCCCCATCTTGAACACACTGAATGTGAAGTGAACCTCCAAAAAGTTGACATCCGAGGTGCTTTTCTGTTAGTTTCCCTGTCTTGCACACATTGAGTACAAAGTGAATCCCTTGCTGGCTCAGGATCCTGAAATGGGTTAAGCAGATAATCAGAGAATAAATGAGTAGATATATGATATGACCAAATGACATGTTCTTACACTATATTTGTTTTGTTTCCATGACCACAAACATAGGTTTATAATTGCAGGTATTCTGCAAATTTCTGTAGCTATGCCATAACATTGTGTTCTAAGCTTAAATTGATTTAGAATCCAGTCCATAGACTTATATGACAAGATCTGCCTAGTTTGGCTACTTTTCCAACTACTTGTCTTTTTATTTTGGTTTTTTTTTTCATTCCTTCACTTCATTTAACCTTCTTGCCATATCCCTAAAGCTGCCTTGAACTCGTCTGTGTTTTTCCCCTACTACCATGTTAGTACTGTGTTCCATTCATGAATTTTCCACAAGCCTTTCATCAAGCTGGAACTTCCTTAGAATTAGGTAGTAATCATCTCTTTAAATGTAGTGCCATTGTCTTCTCTATTCCCATCTATTCCTCCTACTCAGGTTTCTCTCTTCACATCCCCCTGACATTATTTGGTGAGCCCCCTATTGTGTTCCATTTATGTCTCCTTGTATAA
>NC_056733.1:1503809309-1503861809 GCF_019279795.1 Protopterus annectens | reverse complement strand
ACTTTTCAAAATACCAAAAAAAATACAAAACTATTGTTTGATATTGCTGTTTATTTGGAGGTTTATACAGACTGAAAAACTATATTAATATCCACTCATAGTGGAAGTGAAAATGATTATCATGTTTAATACCATGTACCCATAAGGGTTTCATGGAAAATTAGACGTTGAATATTTCTTCTCAATAAAATAAACATGTAATAATTATTAGTATATGAAAAATCTTACATTATTATAAAAATGTGATAATTACTGAGCAGAGTTGACTTTAATGGCATTAATTGTTAGTCATTTATGTTGTTTTTATGTTATATGGCTGCTGCTGATGAAGTATATTTGAGGACCCAGGGAAGTATTTTCCCAATAATGCTGTAGTAAAGCAAATTTAACAGCAATTATAGTGTTTTGTCTGTTTTATCATACTTTATGTTATAGTAATAACAAGATTTTTTAAATAAATGCTGTATTGTGAAACGAATTTACCTTAGATTTGGTGCTAGTTGCAAAGCTTAATTGTATGGCACTGACTGCAATATTTGGATACATTTTGCCTTCTGCTCTGATCCCTAACAGGCAGTGCTTAGTGTCTAATACTCTCCAATCCAATCATTTTCTCACTCTTTCTTTTCCCTCGCCCGCCTTATTTCCCTCCCTAGTGCATTCCCTAATTTGCTCACACAAATAGCAAGTCAGTTAACAGGCCGTTTAAGTGCCAACATGCTGGTGTCAGCTAATCCATCCTAACAGACCTGACAAACAGCTGCTGTAGATCTTTTCAAGTTGCTGACGCCTAATGCACTTTTCCAGCTCAAAGACTCTTTTTCTCATGCATTGTGCTGCCACCAGGGGATACCCAACACTGGATAATAGAGAAGATAAGGCAGAGAAATAAGATCATTTTGCCTTGCATTATTTAAATTTTACACACTAACTTATTAATAAATTAACAACTAATGTTATTTATTATGGCCCTAAACTAAGCACTAACAGATATGCAGTAACTTGCATATAATATGAAAATCAATCAATACATGCAGGTGATTTTTTTTTTTTTTTTTTTGCAGTTCATTACTAAGTTTTTAAATCTATTTTATGAGCTGCTGATTTTGATAAAGAAAGATGAAAAGAACAGTAATATGCTAGTTTTCACAAGCACTGTGTGGAACTTGTAACATGCTCTGCTGAATTTAAAACTGCAGTTGGATCCATTGTATCCTCCCCAGGAATATTTCTTACATACACTATTCTACATGTGAACAACAATTATTCCTTATATCCTTATTTCCCAGTCTGCTTTTCTTTAGACATTTCTGGGGATTCATAGGTTCATAGGCAGGTACTAGGCTATTGGCCCTAGGGCCTATATAAGCCTAGCCAAAAAGGTACCCTGGCTTTCGCCACCCAAGAAAATATTCAGAAAGAACATTAGCTGTTGTAATAAGGCCTACGACATAAGGGGTCTGCTTCCATGATGCAGGAATTTATCATTCATAGACACGTTACCTGCAATAAGGAGAGACCCCATTATTGGCTAATTTGCATATGTCTGAATTGTCCTTAATTTCCACAAGGGCAAATCATCACCTTCCTGTGGTAGTTAACTTTGACAGCTGACATATCGCTTTGAAGCAAGCACCACCCATTCACTCTCTCACACGCATACATTCAAACTTGCACACACACACATACACACTCATCAGAACAACCACAATTTCTCCTCTTATGTTCTTGACTCAGAACCCATAAATCACAGACCCTTACAAAAATGCTAGACATTATAGTTTGATTCTTCTTACTATTGTTCATAACATGCATTAGACCTGTTACTTTATTAACTTTTTAAAGTGAATCCAAGTAATACTTTAAAATTTTCCCTGGTGTCATCTAGTGTTCCTCCTGACTTTGTCCTGAGAAGCCTCCCCTCACATGGACACATACCCATCCCTCTCAACTGTCTGTCCCTGGTGTAACAATGTGCTTCTTTTATAGGTTAGCGTAGTGGGTTAATGTTTCTGCTTCCTCTGTTATGGGTGCGGGATTTGAGAACTTTTACGTTACATGTATTTATTTATTTATTTATTTATTTATCTATTTTGTTTTGTTTTTATAAAACAAATTTTAGGCTCTGTTTTAAAGTATTAATGGTGTCTAGTGGTAGTTCAGAGAACTAATATCCTTTGTGAGGTATGAGAGAACAAGTTTTTTTCTTTTCTATTACCTTTCTGACACAATTTAAAGAGTTATTCCTGGTGTCTAGTGTTAACCCTGACCCACATCTTTCATGCAGAATTTTTTTTTTCTTATATTGCTAAGTACATTTTAAGGACACTATTAAAATTATCCCTGATGTTTCTCCCACCCCATGCTTTCATGCTGCAGAACTTTTGTATGGTGTCTAGTGTTTACTGTCAACAATGTTGCAGAATTTATGGTTAGTCTAGGGCAGTATAGAGATATGACAGCCCCCCCCCCCCCACACACACACATATAACATATCCCCTCACTAATCTCCACACTCCTCTGTGACACCCCAGGCAGACATACACACACACACACACACACACACACACACAGGTAAAGTCACAGTAATGGCACACACTGTTACTTATGCAGCTCGGTGATTCTTCTCTTTGCCTAGTTACACACACACACACACATGTGGGTTTTAACACACACAACATGGTTATTCATTTAAGCCACCCATCAGGTAAAGTCCCAGTAATTACCTTGGCACCCACCTGTATTGAGATGGGTGAACATGAGTTGTTTTACCTTGTGTTTTGTCTGATGAAGTTTGTGATTTGTCATAAACGAAAAGCGCTTTACAATAATAATTCAACTGTGTCTGCCTTCTTCATCTTGCTCAAGTTTTATTTAGTTAGTTACATAAAGGCTTTACTGCAGGTATTTCTGGGGCAGAGTACATGGCTGGTTAGCATATAGTTCTCCCCCAGAGTACATCATTACCATTAAGGTTGGTCACAGAATTAGAACACTGCAGTGCCACCCATTTTTGTACAAAACACTGGTAGAACTGTCTCTGAAAGGGAAATGGTTACCTCGTGATGCACACCTTGGATGCACTTCAAAGTAACCTTTCTGAATTTGCCCTACAAGTGCTGTTATTTTTGCTCACTTCTGTTCTTAAGTGAGAGCACTAAGCCAAACTGTATATTGGCTTATTTTGGGATCATACTTTTCTTAGTCTACAGTCAGATCACTTGGCACCTCTGCACATTGTTTGATGTCATTAACATGAAATCCATCTCATCACAGCTCATCAGGGTGGGGAGAGCCAAAGAAAATGTTAACAAAAGTAGATGCAGATTTATGATTTTCTTATGCTAATTTACTTCCCCATTTGACTTCTTGCTGAAATGGATTTAGTTAGGAAAAGTGGCAAAAATATGCCAGCAGTTTTCTTTCTCAAAGAACTATCACCAGCATTAGCATGGGCACCCAGGAAACATATATACCAGTCTACAGGGCAACGAATTTCCCCGTCAGTCAAGAAATGCATCACAGTGGAAGCAAAGTTTATCACATGGTACAGAAACGGAAGGCTTTGCTAACTTAGAAAGTTCACATGCCCTTCATTCACTGTCCTGTATTTTAACATTTTTGACCCATAATGCTGCCACAGTATTTAATTTGAGCAGAAATACCTTCATGGATAAAACAAACTGTTTTGTTGTTTTTTTTTTCTTTGTTATAATAGCTTTAACATCTTGAAATTATAAGACCACTTTGTCTTTAATACACTGCCTACCCAAGTAAAGGGACATTATTACATCACATTTATTGCATGACATGTCCATTTATTGTATGGCATGGAATGACTTAAAGCCCTTCACTATACTCAGTGTCCTACAGACTACTAAGATGTGACCTATGTCTGGCATTCAAGGATTCCTCCGACCCGTGACTGATGGATTTATTGCACATCAGCAAACAATTGCCATTAGAAATACTCAGTCTAGGTCTAGGGATCTGTACTTCTTCTACAACATCAACAGAATGGTTGTGAGGGACAAGTATATCTCACAGAGGATACCACTCCTCTGGGACAGACTCCTCATCCACATAAATTAAAGTTCATCCATGTCCATAGTCAAGTGCAACTTAGATCTATGGATGAAAAACAGAACATTTACCCCAGGACTGCCCCCTGTACTACTAATGGACAGAGACAGCTCCTAAATGCTTTATCCCATGTATGGATTCCCTTAAAGTATCTATGGTATGATGCCACTTATGATCACTGGGGTAATATATAATTATCTACAATGGGATGGATAAGGCCTACCTATAACTAAATGGGATAGCTTATTTTGAGGACAAACAGGGAAAATAGATAAACTTCAACTGGCCCTCAAGTGCAGCTAGTGTAGTACTTACCTATGAACATATGAACCTATTAAACAGACTAATTTCCTGGTGGTGTGAACATTGGCTTTAGGTGATGATCATTGTTGACATGATACCCCAACCTCATGTACATAAACGGTAAAAAAGAGTGTGGATGCTGATGCCAAAACAGACATGGAAAACAGCTTATTTGATACATGACTGTAAAAGTTAGATTGTTAGTAACAAATGAAGTTTGGTAGTTCAGACATTAAGATCTCTGCCTCTTAGCATAAAGGTGCCTGGTTCTAACCTGATCTCTGCCAAATGTGTTTGGGGGTTTTACATGCTTTCATAGGTAATACTAGGCTATTGATCTCACATAATCGTAAGAATCCTGGCCTTATATTCCCCTTGCATTTTATATTTTGTGTACAAATAACCCAGAGATGGGTAAACAAGGATACGTTGTGACATTTATATGTCCATAAGGGACAAGGGTGTTAAGACAAAGGTCAATTTGTGATTGTCCATTCATTCATCCAAATTATGTTTGAAAAGAGTAATAGAAGTACTTTGCTTTATGTGGAGTGGAAGATAGTTTTATGAAAGTGGAGTTCTCTGTGATACGTACTTATCCTACCAACATGTTCTATTGATGTTGCAAAAGAGATAGCAGTCTCTTGAGTGGTTTCTTATGGCACTACTGGACTTGCAAATGTATAATAGGTGTGAGAGTATATAATCCGTTGAGGCTGTAAATGCAAAGCTGATGTTGCCTCTGAGTAGGCTGTATGATATTGACAATAGAGACAAGGCTTCGAGATGGTCTGCAGATTTTAATGATTTAAGCCCTTGATTTTCTTAGTGAAGAAACATTATAGTCATTCCAGTTGTGACAAGTGTTTGAATAAGTTCATACAGAAGGGGACATTACTACTCAATGAGTGGACTAATGAGTGCCAAGTACCCTGGAATGATTACATCCCTGGACTGGGTTGTCATACCTGTAGATATAAGCTGTGCATTGAAAAAGGACTTCCTTATAATAGAGGATAGGATAAGTGATGATCGAAGGACAGTTCATTGTCAGCATAAATTCGTAGATCCCTGACTATATTATTAATTTTCAGGGGTGTGTTGCCAATGTTATAGCTACAAGGGGGGTCACATTTGCCCATGGATATGACTATACATTTCTGTGCATATAGTTTTAGTCCATGGCTTTGACACCAGCTATTAGTTTGGGACAGTCCTTCTTGAAAGATCTCGGCATCCTATGTGGAGTTTTTGATGTTACCAAGTTTGTAGTCATCTGAAAACTTGGCTAATCAAAATCCCTTAACAGTAGTTTTGTCCTCAGAGAAGTATATGTTAAAGACATATGGCCCAAGGACTGAACCTTAGTGTACACCACTGGTGATGTCTTCTGGAGGAGAAAGCCTTAAACCCAGCTCCAACCCTGTCTGGCAGCAATCTACAGTATCAAAACCTGCCCTTGCATTTGTTTACTGAGAAAGTCTGACTGAGACAGAGCCCATTTTCAGTGGAGGCCCGGGGAGAAATCCTCCAGATGCATGTCTTTGGAATGTGGGAGAAAATTGGAGCAACCAGAGGAAACCCACGTGAACACAGGGAGGACATGCAGACTCCACACAGAAGGCACCCTAGCTGAGAATTGAATTTCGCTGTGAAGCGGCAATGCTAACCACTGCACCACTGCCACATGACTTAAGTATTACATAAACTACTAACCTTCCCAAAACTGTACTACTCACCAAATGCCTAACTACATGCTCCTATCCATTCACCTAGTCCTTGTATATGGAAAAATGCAATCAAAAAAGGCAGTGCTCCTTAGCAGAAAGGACCATTAAACCCTACAATTACAATGTCAAAACAACTGAAACACCTGTTCCAACCAAAGACACAATGCAATTAAGACTAGAAGCAATGCCATGCCACAGCAGACAGACCAGTAAGAAGCCTGAATACTAGGAAAATGCTAAAGCTGCTACACTGCACAGATAAAGAAAACCTGACACAGAGGGACAAAACTCTGATTAGAAGTAACTACTTAAATATACCCCCCACTAAAAGATAACCCACAATACTACTAATGTGGCATCAAAAGCCAGCCCACACACTAAACTACTATGTAACTACCATTACATTATTAATTTATTTGTTTGATAAACAGTAAATAACTAATTAATACCTACCTGGACCCAGACCCACCCCCTTACTTAATTCACTCATATAGAGTAAAGCTAGCTGAATTGCTAAACTCTGTTTGTTTGGGCATAACAAATGGAATTATGAATAAATTTCAAAACCGACACTAAAGAGACCAGTCCCGCTCCTACATAGTCTTAAATAACCGCCCTCTCATTACTTAAACACGTCCATACATCTTCTTACCTCATTCCCTCCCAGCCTTACCAGCCCATGCCTGACATACTTATCCTTTAGTCCCTGCACTAAGCAACCTGAAAGGACCAGCAGGCAAAACAATATGTCAGCTTTTAGCAAACTACATTTGATGAAATGTTGAAACTGATATATTTCTAAATAGCTGAAAAAATGAACACGTTTTGTCTAACTGTGAAGTTCTTTAATGTTGTAGAGCACAGGATTTTATGAAGAGTGACATTGTCAGCAATAAGGTGGATATTAGGGAAGGTTAAAAATAAAACTGAAATAGGCTATGTTAAAAGGCCGCCGAATGAGGAAATCAGAATAAATATTATTAAAGATCGTTGCCAGTTCAAAGCAGCTAGCTTATAATTTATTGGAACCTAGTGTTTCTGCACTAATTAAACTATTTATAGATTTCATTTCAGCATTTTTTTATATCTATAGCAATATTGTAGAAAACATTCAGTTTGAGATAATCATCATCAGAGAAAACTGCAGTTGTCTGATAAAGTGACTGCAATGGCTACAGATCTGAGCTTTTTCCTTTGCCTGGGGTACAGGGTTTGATTCCTTTCATCATCATCTGC
Organism: Protopterus annectens; assembly: GCF_019279795.1. Classification (NCBI taxonomy): domain Eukaryota; kingdom Metazoa; phylum Chordata; order Ceratodontiformes; family Protopteridae; genus Protopterus; species Protopterus annectens. Next base: position 1,503,854,457 of record NC_056733.1, on the reverse strand, counting down.
ATACTGTGTCACTCTCTGCAAGCCTCTTAATCTCTTAGAGAGTGCTCCATAGTAACCCCTGAAAACAGACAATTGTATCCACTGGATTTAAATAAAAAAAAAAATTATTCAGCAAAAATTATTTCCCTTAACTTTATTTGCAAATAGAGGATAATTTAACATAATAGAGACTGGAAACTGCCTAAATACAACACCTGTAGAAAATTCTTACATTTCCCTGATTGCATAATTTTGCTAAATGTTAAGTGTGGCATTGTACATCTTCTAATACCTTTTTCCTACAAGGGTGTACTATAGCATTTGAAGTTTAATTACTCATATATTCTAAACCAAATCTCACATTTGTAATGTGATAAGTTCATTCAGTAGAATAAAGTTAACATGACCTGTTATGAAATGTGAAAAACTGCAAAGGCCACAGTTGCAAAATGCAAAGCAAACTCTGCAATGGAATGAAAATGTATATTTTTGGAAATACTGTAGCCCAAAATGACCTTATCAGTAGAGAATGTAATGTTATCTCTATTGTGAGATGAAGTGGCAGAGATCTCTGTTTTTCATTTCCCTGATTTTTTGAGCACATGCTGTTATTTCAAATAACACATTTCATGGCCTGTTTTATTGCTGAAGGACATACATAGACCATGCACCCTTCGGTGCATTAGAGCAATGATCTTCACAGGCCCATACATTGCTTCACTGCACAAACCTGTGGAAAAAAATCTAATTTTCTCCTGCCCATCAAGGATTATGGGCATGTTATTTTCCACTCTGCCTCCAGAATAATTTTATAATACCTTTATAACACAATATGCTAATGTGCCCTTTCTACTACAGCATAGCATACAAATGCTTCTTTGATCATCAGCCCAACTGGTTAAATCCATCAGTATGTTGAGCAGTTTCCTGACAAAGTGTTACACAAGTCCAGCTATATGAACACACCAGGTTACAAGCTGCGGGTCTTTTTTTTCTCGTTGTACTTAATCTTTTTCATCCTACAAACACACACTGCAGTTCTTCTGGTGGGAAAATACTTAATGTATCCTTTTATGCATTTGACTTCTTTGTTGAAACGTCTTCCTTAATCAGAAAATGTGATTCAGCCATGCATTGTACTGCATCTCTACATTCTGAAGAAATATAAGAACTCATGATTTCTTTTCAGTGTTTCTTCTATTTGAATGTTTGCTTCAATACAGCATTTTTATAACCAGAAATCATTGCTTATGCATTTAATTTCTTATTAGTATCTGCACAGCACTGGTCTGTGTTAAAAATGTTTGGCATATCAACTTTGATTAGATTGGGTGCCGTATTCTACACCAAATGTAGAAAACATAATATCTTCATTATCTATGCGAAATTGCAATAGCATATTCTTTTAAAACTCAGAAGTAATGACATTCTTCCCAAAATATCCATCCATCCAATGCAGACCAAGTGTACTTTGTCCAACCTCTGGATCACCAGCGATAAATGTTTTTTTTTTTAATGGGTTGTGGGCATTCTGAATTCTGACTGGGGTTCACTGAATGTAGACACATTTTCCTAACTTATGAGCTCTATAAGTACAGCAAATCCATGATTCTAATTGTGATCTGCCTTACTGCCCTAGTCCAATTCACAATTGTATCTTTCAGCATTTTTCATTTTCTAAATCAAACATTTACACAAAACCCAGTTTATGTGATCCAAGATATATTCAAACGTGATACCCATTTATTTTAACAAATCTAACACAGTGGCTTTTATCAAGGCAGCATATGAAATATCAGAAGATATTTGATGACTCATAAATTCAGTAGAAAAAAAAGAATAATTTCTTCTAACATGTGAGTAAAAATGTTTTGCCATTACTATGCATTTACTCTGCACCCTAAACCTGAAATGAAAAGTCAGTGCCATAATGAACTTAGGATAAAGTAAAAAAATATTATTATGCAGCCATGCGAATGCTGTTGGTAACATGCTTTCGAGTTAGAATGCCAAGTAACTTTACAGCAGAGATAAAAAGTAAGATAAAGGAATAAGTGGCTTTATAAATGTCATTGTCCTTGACTCTGCATTGTTGACCTGTGAAGCTCCAGCCAAGGTTCATAACAATCATTTACTAATGTGAAGTTAGGATAATCTGGTTTGCTTGTTCCATTTATTTATGGTCCTTAAGATATTTACAGCTCTAATACAATGTACTTCTAATGCGTATGTGGGTTTGGTGAAGAGGGATACAACTGTTCTGTTTTCTATGTGATAGTAGAATATAGGATCGTAGGATCATAGGAGATTACTAGGCTAATAGCCCTGGAGCCCTTACAAGCCTAGCCAAGAGTTTATCCCCAAAAAAGAAACCTCAAACAGCACTTGTCACCCCTGTCACTGAGGGGCACAGGTGAAACCTTGGGGATAAATCTGTGGTTTCCCATCCACTCATCAAGGCTGAGCTTGAAGAGGGTCAGCAGCATACTTTTTTGACATGTATGGGGAGTCTATTACAGAGACAGGGTAGCCTCTGGGAGATAAACCTGTCTCTTCAGCAGGTTTTTCTTAATGTCACATATTAGATTTAGGCCTTTTGATTGGGTAATGCATGAGGAGTTAGACTTACGGATATGGGAGTAGGGTCTGAGATTGTCTTGTAGGCGAGACACAGATCACCTCTGAGGAATCTGTATGATACCGAGTAGAATGATATTGATTTGAGCCTGACCACATAGGACATGTGTTGGAGGCCATGGATTCTCTGGGAGGTATTTATGTGGCCTTTCCAGTTGGTGCAGGTGTTTGGAGAGGTACATACCAAACGGGGCATTGTACTCAATTATTGGCCTAATGAGGGAGGAGTACAGAGAGGTAATAACCTCCTTTTTTCTGGATGCAATTCCATTACTTATGAGATGTACCAAGTAATTTTTTTTTCTGACCACTGCAGCTACATGATGGTCGAATATAAGATTGTTGTCAACCTGTGTACCCAGGTCTCTCACCACAGGTTGTGTGCTTAGGAGGCTGCAGTTGATGTGGTAATCAGTAGGGGCCTTGATTTTGCTGAATTATATGATAATACATTTTTTTTGTGTGTTTAACTTAGGGCCATAACTTTGGCACCAGTCATTTGTTGCTGTGAGACCCTCTTTTAGTATGTTTACATCATTTGGGGAGTCAGTGACAGCACCCAACTCACAGTCGTCCACACACTTGGTCAGCCACAGGCCTTTTGTCTTTGCCTGGACCTCTGAGAAGTAGATGCTAAACAGTAGGGGTCCCAGGACAGCTCAATGAAGGACACCATTAATGACAAGTCTGCTGTTGAAGGTAAAGGCATCTATTTTGACCTTGTGGGTCCTATCAGTGAGCCAGTTGGCCACCCACCTGATGAGACAGGGATTTACACCAAGTTGTGTTAGCTTTTCAATGATGCCTGAGTGGGGGATTGTGTCAAGGCTTTGACCAAATCAAGATAAGCTGTATGTACTGACTTTTCCTCATCCAGTGCCTTGGAGACAGTCTCAAAACAGTCAACCAGGTTCAGCAGGCAAGAGCTGCCTTAATGAATCTGAACTGGGTGGGGTCAAGTGCTTGGAGATTGCCAATGTACTTGTTTATGAAGTCCATAATAATACACCCCATGGCCTTACAGATTAGACTTGTCAAGCTAATGGGGTGATAGTTTCCAGGGTCAGTAGTGGCACCACCGTTGTGCAAAGGGATGACAATGGCAGTTCTCCACTGTGCTGGAATGTAGCCTGTACTTAGGCTATGGTTGAATAGGGTGCTCAGTGGTGAGTCTACTTCTTGCTGAAGATGGTGCAGAATACAGCCTGGGATACTATCAGGTCCCATGGAAGTTGTATTTTTTGCCTTAGATAGGGCATTTAACACTTGATATGTGGGTATGTGAGGTGAGAGACAAGTATCAGGGATGTCAAATGGGCCTTTGGGGGGACGGGGTGAAGTTTACACTGAATCTATCTGCTAGCAGGTTGGCTAAGTCAACAGGATCATTGTAAGTGGTACCATTAAGAACTAATTCAGAACAGAACTGGGCTTTGCCATGGAGGTTCCTAAGGTAACTGAAAAAGGCTTTGTAGTTAGCCTTTGTTTCAGAGGCTAGTTTCAATTCATAATTGGCTTTGGAGGTTTTCACTAGTGATCTAATTTTCTTGTTGAGGCTAAGGAGGAAGGTTTTCCAATTGGGAATTTGTGTCTTTTTTTCCCTTGGACAACAGTTTCTTCCTTTTGTCGTAAAGCCTGTTGATAGAGGATGTCCACCACATAGGTTTGTGTTTCCTTGAGGAGCAGGTTTTAGTTCTGTTGGGTATGGCTGAGTCCATGCAGTTGCACAGGGGGTTGTATACTGCACTGGCATACTGTTCAGTATATTTGTCTGCATCCTCTGAGGGAGCTATGATGTGAGGCTACTGATACCCTCCCTTAGGAGGTTGTAGTCAACTTTTCAGAAGTTGTTTAGCTTGGTTAGGGCTGGGGGGGGATGGATGGGATAGACACTTTGAATGAGACAGACCAATGGTCTGATCTCACCAGGGAAGAACTACTATGGGGGTGGTGCAGCAGTCATCCATGTTGGTGAGAACCACGTCTATAATGTTATCTCCCCTTGTGGGGGATGAGACAAATTGGTCTAGTGAGGTGAGTTAGACTTGATGAAGTCAAGGAATCATTGGGTGAGTGCATTAGAGCAGGAATGGTTCACCCAGTCTATGGTGGGGTAGTTGAAGTCAACAATGATAAGGGTGTTAGGGGGTACCTTGATGGAGTCAAGTAGGTCCAGGTAGGAGGAGAGGATGTCCTGAGTTATGGAGGGGGGTCTATAGCTGACTGTCTTGCCAACTGTCAGTTGCACCTGGAGTAGTTCTAATGCATCATGCTGGCAAACCATTCTGGAGGTGTTTGTCTTTAATGAAAATAGAAACTCCACCACCCTTAGTCTTCTGAACCTTATTTTGGGGTCAGAATGTGTGGAATGAGGTGTAGCCTGGTAAGGCAAGGGTGATCTCTGCAGCCTTGAACCAAGTTTCTGCGACTGCACATATGTCGGCATCTTCCAGTGTGAGGAGAGCCTCCAGTGAGTGCATTTTCAGATTAAAGCTCCTAGCGTTAAGCAGCATGACCTTCAATTTGCTTTTTGACAGATCTTTTATGTTGGAAGATTTGTCTTTGGGACATTGCCTAAAAAGGCACAATGGGGGAGGCAAGAGCCTTGGCCACAATCCTGAATCCCAAGGGTGACAAGTGAAGGCCATCTCTGGCAAAGAATTGAGACCTGTTAACCATGTCATCCCAGGCAGACAAATACTGGATCCCCCATGGAATGACACCAGAAACTAAGCCAATTGAAGTAAATCATTTTTTGTTGGTATTGTGGTATCACTCTTGGTGAAGGTAGGATGCTGCTTAGGGCTAGAGTCATACCTGCCTGGGACACATACTCTGAGAGCTCAATGATGTTTCTCTTCATATAGTCCGGGGAGGTATGTCTCAAGTCATTCACACCAACATAAGCAATGACAGAGTCACACTTGTACCTGTTGTGGAAAGACTTAAGTGCGTGCGTGATGTGGTGGATTCTGGCACCTGACAGACAACTGACAGTGATCTTCTCCTTGTTAACTTTGGTGAGGGGGACATTGGTGTGTCTCACAACTGAGTTGACAATGACTAGTATGTTTGGTTTATTGTTGTGCCTTATGAGCTGTGTTTGTGAGACACAGGTGTGTTGTCTGCTATCTGTGATGCATTTGGTGGTGTTTGTCGAATGTTTGTGAGTGTGTTTTGGAGGTCTCTGCTATTTAGGTAAGTGTTTATTGAGGACCTCTGCATAGGTGTGTGTGTGTGTGTGTGTGTGTGTGTGTGTGTGTGTGTGTGTGTGTGTGTGTGTGTGTGTAAGAGCAAGCAGCAAGGCAAAATAAGGTAATAAAGTAGGAAGAACACAATTACAGTAAAAGCAGCTGAATAAAGTGTAATTTTTTTTTAGTCAGAGGGAAAAAACAGAAGATAATTCAAAATTAAGAAACTAAGGGGACTGGCCTTCTCAAACGCTGTTCACAGTAGAATGAGCTGATAGTATGAGATGGAGAGGAGTGTCCAAAATCAAAGGAGCAATAAGGTAGTCCTTCCCAAATGATCACATTCTACTCAGTACAGTAAGCAAATGAGATGGGACTGGGAGAATTGTCCAAAATCAAATTTACAGCAGGTGTGGGCAGTTCCAAAGCCACCAAGTTTAAGAATGCAACAACACTTGGGCAAGACGGTGGGGGAAAAATAAAATGCAGATACAGAGAAAAGCAATCTCAAGCAAATAAATAAAGGCAGTACGGTTTTGTTAACTATCACTAAACAGATTAAATGAAAAAAAGTATACTTATAGAAGCTTTCTGTATCCAGATGACTATCAAATTAGACACAGCCAGGCCACAAGGAGCAGATAAGATACTGATGCAGTTTCACAGAAATGTAACTCCTTATACCAGGAGTATAAAGGTAAACTTAAGAGTCTCAGGGAATCAGATAATACAAAAAGATTTGCTCACACCTTGGATAGGCTGGCTTCAACAGAAAGTAAACGAACCTCCACTATGAAACCAGCTGAACAGAATCCAGAGAGTGACCAGAAATATCAAGCAAATAAATAAAATGCAGTACAGTTTTGTTAACTATCACTAAAACAGAAAAACAAAATGCAGACACAGAAACCAGCAATATCAAGCAAATAAATAAATGCAGCACATTTTTGTTAACTATCACTGAAACAGATTAGCTTTACCAGAAAGGCTCATCCAGACTCTGCTACACTTTGCTGTGAAGGAAAGGTTAGTTTGCTGTTATTTTTTGTATTACTGTATTGCCTTTCTATATTTTGAATACTGTAGTTTGTTTTCTTTACCTTGTGTTTTGCTTGCATTCTGTTTTACAGCATATTAAAACTTCAAAAGAGACCACAGCTCTCTCTGTTCTGAGTCAGGCAGAAATAAGAACTGATTAATTAAGGACTCATTCATAAGACAGAAGAGGTCACTTAAGGTTAATCACTTGTTAACAGAGGGGGTGGAGCTAGGAACAAAAATTTCTATTTAAGGAGTAAACTAAAACATTTCAGAGCTTTACCAGAAAGGCTCATCCAGACTCTGCTACACTTTGCTGTGAAGGAAAGGTTAGTTTGCTGTTATTTTTGTATTACTGTATTGCCTTTCTATATTTTGAATACTGTAGTTTGTTTTCTTTACCTTGTGTTTTGCTTGCATTCTGTTTTACAGCATATTAAAACTTCAAAAGAGACCACAGCTCTCTGTTCTGAGTCAGGCAGAAATTTTTTTCCCTCACATTTAAGTTGTCTTGTTAAATACCACTGTCTTTCTAGTTGCCCGCCTCTTATGTTAATCTGACCATATATCTCATTTCTCTCTACTTTCACTGGCTTATGTGAGTAATCACAAAATCATCACTTTTGAAATCCTCCCCTTCAATTATTTAAATTTATTGGCCATCCTACAGTATTTCATAGTACCAAAATACAAAAGTGACCACCCCTTTCAGTCCATCTTGCTGTTTTAAAAATAGTAACTCTCCACTAAACCTTAACTTTTAAACAGGTAAAACTCAAGTTACCTACTTTCACATCTAACTTCTCTAGTGCACACTGCAGAGTGCATTCTTTTCAATCTTACCTTTAAGCATCCCTGTGACTAGCACTTTCTCTAATACATGCTGGAAAGCACTAGGAAGCCTTAAACTCATACAAACACTGAACTCTCCTTGTTAACAAGGAGAAATTAATAGTAGGCACTAAACAGCCTATAATTGCAAAGTACCTTGCTAAGGAAACAGCTCCAATACTTTACAAAGAAAAAAAAAAGCCCCAAACCAGGCATGTCCAAGGGTCAGCTTCCGGTGATTTCTCCTGTCCACCTGGTGAATCTGGGCATACTGGGGCAATGCAGCAATTGCCTCATGTACACAGACAACCCTCTCCTCCTACCACCCAACACTACAATGTGTGAGAGATGCACTTACATAGCCAAAATGGAAGCAAAGCTCTCTCCACCCAAGATTTTGCTAAACAGTCAAGAGGAGAAGGTTAACACCCACACTACACCTCAAGCAACACATAGCCCTTCTAAACCCGTACCACCAACACCCACATATAGCAACACTAAATCCACATATGCAGAGGCCCTTAACTGTAACCTGCCCAAGCAACAAAGACCTCTGAAGCTGAAACGCAAACAAACACCAATCACAACCAATGTGTCACATAGTTCACAACACCAGTGTGCCACCCAGCAACAGCCCCTAAGGCAAGACAATGTACCTAACACTTTAGTCATAGGTGACTCTATAGTCCGGCACACTGATGTCCCTCTCACCAGGTTGAATAAGGAGAAAATTACAGTCAGCTGCCTGTCGGTGCCAGGATCCGCCACATAATGCACTCAAGTCACTCCACAACAAGTACAAATATGACTCTGTCATTGTCCATGTTGTAGTGAATGACTTGAGGCGATACTCCTGACGACTACATGAAAAGAGACATGGAAGAGCTCTCGGATCATGTGGCCCAGGCAGGTATGACACTAGCCCTGAGTAGCATCCTGCCTTCAGAATGATACTACAATATAAGGATAAAATGATTGACTTCAACAATTGGCTGCTTATGGTGTCATTCAAAGGGGATCCAGTATCTGTCTGCCTGGGATGACATGATTGACAGACCACGATGCTTTGCCAGAGATGGTCTGCACCTGTCGCCCTGGGATTCAGGTTACTGGCTAAGGCTCTTGCCACCCCTATAGTGCCTTTTTAGGCAAACTTCAAAGGACAAAACCACCACCATAACAGGTACAAGCATGCAAAATCTGAAGGTAATGCTACTCAATGCTAGAAGTCTAAACCTCAAAATGCACTCTCTCGAGGCACTCCTAAAATGGAGAACATCGACATCTGTGCAGTAACTGAGACCTGGTTCAAGGCTCCAGAGAGCACCCCTGCAATACCAGGCTACAACTCTTACCACACTTTTCGCCACCAAACCAGGACCGAAACACTAAAGGTGGAGGAGTGTCAATATTCACCAAGGATATTCACACCACCAGGCTAGTTGCCCAACACAATGTGTCTGAAATTCTCCAAGTGCAACTAACACTAGGTAAGACTGCAATCCAAATTGTAGCTTGCTACAGATCCCCACCATACCCCAAGATTCTCACTACACCTTTCTAAACATACTGGAAAATATTAAGATAGAACCAAACACCCTAATACTGGGTGATTTTAACTACCCTGCCATTAACTGGGAAAACTACTCATGTCCCAACACCTTGTTCTTGGAATTCATAAATTCCAACGCCCTGGATCAACTAATCCATAGGCTCCAATATCCTAGACCTGGTCATTACCAACATGGGAAATCAATGCTCCATACCTATGGTCACCCCTCGTTAGTCAGGTCTGACCATAAGCTAATCACCCTTAACATCCACATCCCACCCCACCCCCAGTAAAGAAACCACCATAAAAACTTCTCCAAAGCCAACTTCATGCTACTCAAGTCAGAAGTGACAAACTTCATGACACCCATGCAGACGGAACTGAAAGTTCAACTGCTGAATCCTACACTATGGCACTGTCACATCCACTCATGCATGAATCGTGCCATCCCAAATAGAACCAAAATGCTCTCATCCAAAAAAGGAAGCCAATCTGGTGGTCCCCTGCCATAAACAAACTTTACAACAAAAGGAAGAAACTTTTGCAGAAAAGAGGAAAATCCCAGGATGCAAAACTCCCTTACTAGCCTCAGTAAGAAACTGAGATGCCTCATAAAATCCTCCAAAGCTAAATAAAATTGCCAAAGATTCCAAAGACAACCACAAAGCATTCTATAATTATGTCAAGAATCTAAATGGCAATGCTCAGATCTGCTCTGAGCTAAAACAGAATGGCATTAAATATACTGATCCGAAGGATATTGCCAATATCCTGGCAGATCGATTCAGTGCCAACTTCACCCCACTCACCCCTAAATGGCCCATCTCAATACGGAAGATTGCCAAATTCCAGTAATAACGGCCACACAGGTACTCTCTAAAGCCAAGAATACAGCATCCATGGGACCAGATGACATCCCGGGCTGTGTACTACATGAACTGCAATATGAACTGGCACTTCACCTAAGTGTCATGTTTAATCATAGCCTCACCTCAGGTTTGAGCTACATTTATCCCAATCCACAGGGGGATCCACCTTGGATCCCAGAAACTACGCCCATCAGTCTGACAAGCCTTATCTGCAAGGCCATGGAGTGTATTATCATGGAACGTATAAACAAAGACATTGGCAACCTTCAAATACTGGACTCCACCCAGTTTGGGTTTGTGAAGGGCCGATCTTGTCTCCTGAACCTGATTGACTTCTTTGAATCAGTCTCCAGAGCCATGGACAAGGGTAAAGTGGTCCACACAGCCTATCTAGACCTTGCCAAGGCCTTTGACACCATCCCCCACTCTGGAATCATAGATAAACTTACTAAGTTGGGCATAAATCCCTATGTCACCCAATGGGTTGCTAAATGGCTTACTGATAGAACTCACACTGTAATCCAGCTCCAGACAAGTGACAAGTGGAGTACCTCAGGGTTCAGTCCTGGGGCCGCTCTGTTTGGCATCTACTTCTCTGAAGTACAAGTCAACACTAAGGGACTTAACAAAGTTTGCAGATGACTGCAAACTGGGAGCCATTATTGAATCCCCAAATGATGTGGATACTCTACAAAAGGGCCTTACAGAAACAGATGCTTGGTGCCAGAGCCATGGGCTCAAGCTCAATGCCAAGAAATGTATTGTTATCCCCTTTGGGAAAAAACATGTATCCATGAATTACCATATAGGTGGCAGTACACTAAACACAGAAAGTGTGATAAGAGACTTAGGGACACAGGTGGACAGTGGTCTCACACATCGCCACAACAGTCAGGAAATCCTTCTATGTAGCACACCTCATCACGAAAGGCTTTTCATCCAGAAAAAAGGAGGTCATTGTCCCACTGTACTCATCCCTCATTAGACCCATTATAGAATACAACGCCCATTTGGTATGTACCTCTCAAGACATCTGCAACAACTGGAAAGGCCTCAGAAATACCTCACTAAAAGAATCACAGGCCTAAAGCAGATGCCCCACGCTGACCGGACCTAAAAACTCCAGCTATACTCTGTTCTCTGCTTAACATACAAGGCCATGTCAAACCCAGAGCTGTTGGACATGCTACACTTAAAGAAATCCCAATCCCTCAGAGCTACACGCTCCAATGATCTAAACCTTGTCATCACAATAAACAAAACATGTTGGAGGGATAGGTTCCCCCAGACTCTACATGTCAAGCAGAGTGCCTCTTTGGACCTCTTCAAGAGGAACCTTGACGATTGGATGGGAGAAAGGGAGACAGGGGTCCAGGAAAGTAAATAATGTGGGAAGAAATAGTATAGGCCCTAGGGCTGATAGCCTAGTACCAACCTATGAACCTATGAACCTAAGTGCAAAAAAGTATACTTATAGAAACTTTCTGTATCCAGAGGCTATCAAATCAGTTACAGTCAGGCCACAAGGAGCAGCTAAGATACTGATAGCTTAATAAGAGGATATGTGGCTTATTTAAACTTTGGTGCTTCATATATTTGAGAAGGACTGTTCTTTATTTGAATTTAAAATTATTTTAGGCCATAGTCGTTTAGTAGCTGATAGCATAGGTTTACAAATGCAATGATGTAGCTACAAAAAAATAGAAGTTAAGAGACACATCTCTCTCTCTCTTTTTTTGTATTAGCTGCATATGGTTTATTCCTTTGTAACTTAAGAGCTTTAATGTATCTACATGACAATTGATGTACTCCAACTAGTAGTGTGTGTATGTTAGCTTTTATTTTTATTTTTTATAATACTTCCTACTAGATGTTTATAGAATAGATTTAAAAATCCTTTTTTTCTGCTAGTAACTTGAATGTAAATGATCTGCTGTCCCTGATCATTTTGATTTTTCATCTGATGTGCTATGTGTTTGAGTAACATGCCAATATTTTATGAAATTATTTAAATAATTTGAGGTTCTTATATATAGAACTAGGTTGGGGAAGATATTTATTAATTCCTAAATTGATTTCCAGACATTTTTTCTTAACATTTAGATAGAAGGTCCAGAAGAGAGCTACACAAACAGGATTTAATACTTATATTTTTCCTAAAGCATATTTCAGGAGATGAAATATCACACAGAAAATCAAATTATGACATTCATTACTCCGAGACTGTTGTGTAAGATTTAAAAAACAGAGTCACTTTTGTTTACCCAATCTGATATGAGTTACCTAAAATCAATTGCTGCACACTGGTCAGAATTCACAGAGATTTCCTTAACTTCTTAAATGCTCAAAGGAGAGAAAAAGGATATGTGAGAATGCACACACACACACACACACACACACACACACACACACACACACACACACACACACACACACACACACACACACACTAGATTTCAAAAAGGCTTCCTAGGACCAATTAACAAGTAATCACCTAGGAATCTATGAACCAAAGGATCACAGGAAGAATAACATATATGATGAATGAAGACAGAGCAACATTTCTTTTGTGAGGGGGTGGGCCCCACTTTTCACTTTATATAAAGATAAGAGAAGAAGAGTCAGTATAAAAGAGAAAGAAGGATAGGTAAAGGGGGTGTAAGACTGTTTGTAGGAGCAGAGTTGCATTGAAAAGCACAGATAAACATGGTGGATTTACACACACTAGGTGGGGAGTTATGACATGAATGTTGGCAAACAGAGGGTTAACAAATATTGATCGGAAGGGAGAGACAGTGCACAAGGTATGGTTTGTGATGGCAGGGGAACAGGGCACACATAGATGGAGATGGAATGGGAAACAAGCAGTACTGTTTCATTTGCCAACTTGTGTCAGAGGGACATTGCAGTAATCCATCACCACATGATTGATCAGGGTGGCCAGTGGTATACGTCACAATCTCTCCTGGTGGCCTGATGTTTAGGGCCAGCGAGTTGATCAGCTCTGATGCCCTCTTCAGCTTTATACAGTCATATACATGCACACTGTTGTCTCAACCATAGCCTCAACTACCTGCTGTAGGTATGCCTCAGCCACATCAGACAAGCTATCAGGCTACCTGCCTGGGTGGGGCTGGAGCCCTCTTCTGTGAGGCACTTCCAACTTCATCTCTGAAATGCTTCTCTGCAACATCCTCAGCAGAAGAGAGCTGCAGCTGGGATGCCAGCTAAGCACGTCTGTCACCTGGACCTGCAGTTGGATAGACAGCTAGAAGTTTGCCATAAGTGAATCTATAATGAAAGTGTACAGTATATATTTAAAACACTGGTCAAAGGTCAACATTTGTCTGTAGATCTAACCATGGATGGCCACAACACATTTCTGCCTGCTGTGGTTGATGACACTATTATTATTCTGTTCTTCTGTTACTGAAAGAGAAAGTGGACATCAATGATCTGCAACATGAGGTAGGATGTTAGAACAATAGTTGTACATCATAATCCCATACACGTCATCTCATCTTCATGACAGGCAGCAGACAAGGGAATGTTCCCCTTTACATGCTGTAATATAAAAAGAAAATGACCCATTTACTGACGTGGACACACCAAGTATCGGCCACTCATGATATAAACAAGAGTACTACCAAATGTAGAGGGAAGCAGGTATAGTCTGTAAGCACCATGAGATTTTGACACATAACCTCACCACATGACATGGGTGATTTGCCCAGTAGCAAACACACATTTACCCAAAAGATTGGTTTTCTTAAGTGGCTTGGTTAGAGTCATACTATTGAAGGCTGAGGGAATCAGACCTTGAACTACAACTCATAACCTTAATCCTTTTTACAGACAGACATCATTAGTGAAATTACTTTGTTTTATTTTTATTTTATTTATATGTTTACTGGGTAAAACCACCGGGCACATATGTTCCATTTCAGGTGTCATTAGGAGCATTGTCTGATTAAGTGACTTCCTCAAAGTCAATACAGCAGCCAATAGCAAGCTGAAAAAATCAAATCCTGGAATACAGGAATCAGCGTGTTAACTTCTCATAGCTTAAATCCTCTCAGCAAACAGGAAATATCACCAGATCAGGTTATTGTTTCCTTTGGCACTAGACTCCATCTTGTTCATACAAGTAGAATTTGGCAGTGCTAAGAACTCTATGGTCCAGTGATGCTCCTTCAAGCATTCTAACTATTTGCAGCTCAAAAATCTTCAGCATGCTTTACACTTTTACAGCATACCTCTCAACATCTCAGAGCAAGAAATCTGGACAAAGCCATCAATAATGAGGGGCCAAAGGCCCAAAAGTAGGGACACTTTTTAAATATTGCTCTTACAAACTTAGAAAATTTGATGGAATAAACAGGCTTTGCATTAGCATGATTTTTCTGAAGGGTATGAAATCTGAATCTCAAATATCTGCCATTATTTTCTGACTTCAGCCCTCAAGAATTTGCCAATGATATGTCATAAAACCACAATTTTATGAGAAATGGACCAAAAATGTGATGCAAAAATCTGGACATTTTGTGAAAATCTGTACAGTTGAGAGGTAGGTTTTATAGTCAGGTGCACAATAGTCTGCAGTGTTTCCAGTCTACACCTGTGAACCACCTTGCATACATTTCTGTATCATTAAGATTTCATTTCCTTTCCCATTTTTCACTTAGTGCCATTATGTGGCCATTTGTATACAACTTTAGTTGCACAGTGCATTGGAGTATAAATTGGTACTAGTTGTCACAGCTTGAATGTGGATGATTTCTACACAAATGCACACTGCATACTATATAAGCTGTCTTTCAATCCCTGCCAGGGCCTTTAATCTCATACTTTTAGATAAGACTCTGAAAAATTGTATGAAAACTCAACTGTTTTAGATCAGATGAAACATAAAGGGAGTAGAAGGAGATAGAGAAGAAATGGAGAAAAGGGTATAATGAGGCAATCAGGGATTCCCAAATCATTATCAGAATATTCAAAGTAACCATAACAAGTGAACAGCAATATGAGATAAAGCAGGTAAAGATTTTGCCGGCATATTTGGAAATACATAGGTTAGGCAGGACAGTGAGTGGTAAAAGCGAAGAGAAAGGGAGGGGAAGAGGTCATATGGCATGCTGAAATACTGAGTAAAATTTTCATATGATTATCCTTATAGAAACCAAGGACACTGCTAACATTCCATGGAGCATACTTCTCAACTGTTCAGATTTTCTCCTCATATTTTTATTCTGTTCTTCATAAAATTTGTGGTTTTCTGGCAAATCATGAAGAGCTGAAGTCACTAAATAATGACAAACATTTGAGTTGCAGACTTCATGTCCTTCATAAAATGCATGCAGATGCAAAACCTGTTATTCTAGCAACTTTTTAAGTGTACAAGAGCAATATGTAAAATCTGTCCCTATTTTTGGGCATTTGTCCTCACATTATTTTTGGCTTTGTCCAGATTTTCTAGAGCTAAGAGATTGAGAGGTATGTTAGAGAGCATTGTGGATGAAGGGATGCATACATACATACATACATACATACATAGAAAGATAATTTTGAAAAGTGTGGAAAAATAAATCACAAAGCTGTGCTCTGACAAGCCTTAGTGTCTATACAGTTTTCCACTCTGTATACACACACACACACACACACACACACACACACACAAGGAATTCTAGTGAATCATCTGCATGTATACTACTTTGTGTATTATGGAGAGTTATTCACTGTCGTTGCCATTGAACAAGGAAGGTACTAGAAGGGATCCCTAGAACTAGAAGTTTATCAGATTCAACTTGATATCAGTTTATGCCCGCAAAAATTTACCACTGAAGAGGCTTATAGATATCCATTGTGAAGATATCCTACGGTGTGATCAATAACAGTGATTGAAACCTTGAAGGTCATGCCAGAGTAGCCTAATTCAGTTTAATGAATGTCCTACTAGGGAATGGAACAAGCAGAATTTGTTGGACAGAGTGACCTGAACCTCAGCATATTGGGCAGTACATCACCACACTAGAAAATAACTTAGGAACTTAAAGGTTTGTGTATGACTACTGAAGTGGTGCTGTGTTTAAAACTCCTTAGCAGGGAGGAAATAAATAATAGTTGCAAGGGCGATTAGTTTTAGATGAAAGAGAGATGTTTTTTCTGTGAAATGACATACTGATTCAGCACAACTCTTGCATGATACACAGCCTTAACAATGCTTAGAAGGGTGCTTAACAATTGTTATGCACTCTCTATGTGATGTTAAGATAACACCTGGCAAGAAAACCTGACAGCACTGGCCAGTAAACATGTTTGTTTCAACTCCCATTTCTGCCTGCTCTCTGCTACACTACAACCAGTATTTTGAATTAAACTACTTCCCTCAGATAAGGAATGCTTAAGGAAGTCAATCACTTCTCCATTAATTTTCAGCTTTCAAAGCCAACACAATACAACACACCTTTTTTAATACTCTTACTTTTGTGTAAATGGTAGCAAATAGAGCAGATAAACCTCTATGCATTACAAAGAATTATGATCAAATCTCCAATCATAACTTAGTATTATGTGTTCTAGACATGAATATGAAGATTCACTCTTGATGCGAATTTTTTTTGGCACCCATGTCTCAGACACATAACACATAATATACTTGTTACTGACAGAAACTGCATCAAAACCTTCTGCATTGAAGATAAAGGAAAAGTCATATAGGTTTATAGAGTAGTACTAGGCTAATGAATTATTTTAAGCTTAGTTAATTACCTCAAGTTAGGGTCAAGCTCTGCACCTTGTGTCTGTACGCCAAGCACCTTAACCATTATATCAACCCCCCCCCCACACATATTTGTGAAACAGAACTGTCCTTTGAGAGCTGAACAGTTCCATATATAATGTCTTTGTCTCTACTGCTATCAGAGCAGAATTAAATTGCCTTAGGATATGCCAAGATACAGTTTCATTTCTGTACAATGCAGAAATGTTAGTGACAACCACCACCATCTGACTTTGCCTTAAACACCTGTATAGTATCTTTGGACAGTGTGTAAAATTAATGAGAAATAGAAAGGAAAGGCACCACTGCAAAATACATTTTTGTAACTGCATAGATACCTGTATGTTCTGAGACTGCTGGCTGATTATATAGTGCTAGTATGAAGTAAACAGATAGTACTGAAATGAGTGTATATCCTAAATTCAATTCCACCCTTTGCTAAACAATACTGATGCACAAAATGTACCCTGTATTACTACGTGTAGCTACTATAAGGACTCGACTTTTGTGATCACAAAAATGAGAGATGACATTCCATAAGGGAAACAAAAATAAATGTATTATTTAAAAAGAATATGTGATGATTTGTTTTGGAACTTATTACTTAGGATTCCACTGAAAATAGACTCCAGGCAAACAGACTTTCTCTGTTATGTTTGTTTGTGTCTTTCAGCTTTTCCTGGTTAGGGGTCGCCACAGCAGAACTCCGGTCCGCTAATGATTGGTAGTGGATTTTTACGTACCGGGTTACCAGCCCTGACGCACAATCTTCAACGAAGGCACACCCCATTCACGTATGCCTCCATACAGAAGGTGCTCTAGCTGAGAATCAAACGGGACAACGTCTTGCTATGAGGCGACAACGCTACCGCAACACCACCACCGCAGTGCAAATAAATAAGAAAATAAACTTATTTTAACTTTTTCTTTTATTTCATTTTATTTATATTTCTGCAAGTATGCTCTTGAGAGGCTCTGCTTATCGTGTGCTCGGTATATCATTGTGTGTGTGTCTGTGTCTCTGTCTTTCTCTACTCATGCAGGCACACACACACACACACACACACACACACACACACACACACACACACACACACACAAGCTATGAGTACGTGCATATAGTGGTTTATTATTCAGTATAACCTCCATCCTCCTACAAGAGTGGATAAATATCCTAGATCAATAAAAGCAAACCACCTCCAGAATTACTTAATTGCTTTTTTATAGACCTAGTACACACTTGGCATTTCAAAGTCTCTTAAATTTCAACTCTCTTTTCATTTCTTGGTGTGATCCCTATTATGTTTGTCAGGATAAAGTCATTTTCAGGATTGTCATTAATATGAGCATTTAAAAATGACTTTTAACTGTTTAATTAAATCCTGCTAAGGAATTAATAGGTTATTCCTGAAGAACATTTTTTTCTTCAGATCCAGAAAATAATTTTTGATGAGCTGCTCCACTGTACTAGAAGTCTGTTTACTGAATTGCTTTTAACACCTTCTAACTTGAAAACAACAATTCAGGTTTTCTCTTTGCCTTTCATAAAATCTATGTTTAATGCTGACAATATACCTACTGAAAACTCATGGTATGCCACGCCATGTCTCTTCCCTATCTTTTTGCAGAATAAAACTGGAAAATGTATGTTTACTAGCAATGAAGGAAACAAAATATGTTCTATTTTTTAACAAATTCAGGAAAGCAGTTGCAGGAGCCACAGAGGTTGCTAGTTCAAAACATTTATGATTGGTATTTGTGGATTCCATAATATTAATAGTCAACAACAACATGTAGGGTGAGAGCCAAAACTATGGCTTGCTTTGTTCATTGACAGCTGTCATAAAGTACTGTGAAATGCCTAAACAGCAGTTCAAAGAAAACAGTGCAGTGGAGTTTTGTTCAGTCAATGTTAATAGACACCAAGTAGGAACACATCCATATGAGCTACTTAACATGACTAACAATGCTAATACAATATAGGCATAGTTATAGTGTATATCAAAGCTGTCTAGTGAAACTGAGTTACAAAGACATAGTAAAAGAAAAAAGTCCGGTGAGCTTCTATAGAATATGTTCAGTGAAATCATTATTGTTACACTGTATCTGTGGTGCAAGAATAAAGATCTCTATATGTGCTGTCTCTTTTAAGGCATGCAGGCACACCTATATGCATGTACATCTATGTTTATATAAATACAAAACAAAAAGTACATCAGATTGCCTTCATATCACAAATAATTTCCTGTTCTGTTAAGGTCATAGCTCAGAGTTGCATACATGATTTACCAGGCAAAGGTGGGCTATACTAACACCACTAGATTGCAATAGGGCATGTATTATTTTAAAACTACATACTTTTGTGAAATCAGCCAGAAAAAAAGGCCCATACAAGATTCATATTAGCAATAGTATGCATGAATTTGTAATCATCAGAATGCATTTCTAAATTAAATTGTCTTTTTAAATGTTAATCTTGCCACAGTGGTCCACACTGCACTGCTTTTCCCTCCAAAATATCCATATGTTTGTCTGTGTGTGTATTCATGTACCTGCTTGTGCGCTTTTGAACTTCGTTGGCAGGACAGGCCCTGAATCCTAATGAGGCCTCCCCAAAATGGATTTTATTTAGATTTAAAGTAATAAATCTATCAACCCATCAATCTTTACATAGCTAATGATTACCAGCCCTGATTAGCCTAAGAATTATAAAAGATACCATAAGCAATGTTTACAGTTCTCCAAGAAGAGCAAAGTAAACTCAACAACGCTTGGAGGCTCTTAAGCTCTGGAATTGACCCCAGCTTGAATCAGGTAAGTTATGGGAAGATCCAGTGATGCACATGGGGCAAAGAGTATACGTTTTAGGATGATGCAAGGGAGCAAAAAGAGTTAAAATGTTTATACTTACCTAATTTACCAAGTGACTTGTACCCTTTATCATGTAATTTCTCATCAGATCTCTTAAATCACAAAAAAAGAGTAATTCAATGCCAGGTGCTCCAAAAAACAAAAGAAAAGAAAGATTACATAACTTCTGAGCTTTAGAACTTAGACTGGACTTCCATCTAACTTTGACACATCCAGATCCCCTGACATCTTTAATACAAACCTTGCTCTCAAGAAACTACTCCTTCTAAAAAATAAAGTAAGAGTATTAAACTCTCCTTGCTTTGCACTTAATGCCACACATGCGTATACCTCTCAACCTGGAGTCATAAGAAATCTG
Organism: Protopterus annectens; assembly: GCF_019279795.1. Classification (NCBI taxonomy): domain Eukaryota; kingdom Metazoa; phylum Chordata; order Ceratodontiformes; family Protopteridae; genus Protopterus; species Protopterus annectens. The sequence continues at coordinate 1,503,834,353 of NC_056733.1, read as the reverse complement.
GACAAAGGCCCATGAAAAATAGGTGGAACTGGCCAAAAATCTGCATGCTGATTAACATAAAATTTGCATATATACTTATGTTAACCCCACACACTCAAATGGAATTGTGAGATATTGACTTTTAAATGCAAACAAAAGAACAGACAGATATTAAACAGAAAATAAACAGAAGATTACAGCACCCGGGCAGACTTAACTAAGATCCTTTGGAAATACAGCTCTCAATCTTTCATTTCCAAAATGTGGAATACCACCTCTCACCATGTGAAACATATAGACAAGACATGGAGCAACAACTTCACTAGGAATGTCTCTACATAGTTAATAACTTCATACTTACAAAAAAGTTCTTTTAATGAATTAATATTTTCAGTATTACTTACCATGTTTATTACTTAGGAAAAAAAATCTTGAATACGTAACAGACCCTTTCAGTGCAGATTATGGAACACTGTAGAACGCAGAACATTTAAGACACAAAATGAGGTCCAATCTTCCCTATGAGTTACAACTTACAATTGAAAAGTATGTTTGCGAAGTACAGGAGCCATTCACAAAGGGGAAAGTACAAAACCCAGTTACGCTTTATTGATAAAATTAACCAACGTCTGTAATTCCCAATATTTTTCTGCAGGGACATAATTGATTCTGACAGAAACAGACACTTACAAGCACATTTCAGAAAATGCAATGTGCTGGTTTCACAGGACAAAATGGGTGAGGGTTTCAGCCAATTGCATTATTTACCTTTATTTTATTTTATCTTCAAAAATATCAGCATTTCCCCTTACTTGTCAGATCGTATAAGATGCTTTAAGATGAGATTGGCATTCACCTCCAACATCTTTGCAGATGTAGCATTGTAATGTGAAAACATTATGTTAAGCCTGTCAACATTTGCCTTTGAACAAATTAAATCAGTAGCAAAGCAAAAGTGCAATAATAATAATAATAATAATAATAATAATAATAGCAAAGAGTACAAAATGAGAAGTGCAGATCTTCCCCACCCTAGTAAAGCTCTTAACAGTCTGCAAGTATTCACTTATTTCATGGTTTTTTCCTGTCAACTCACTCAAAAAGGAATCACAACCCTAGACGATCATCCAAGCTAAACTTCTGCTTCTGATTGCCTGTGAGTTTGTCTTTCCAACACCAAGAACGGATCGTTATACAAGGCAGTGAGTCAGTGTATAAAGCAGAGTTGCAGTTATTGAGCAGGTAATGGAATTTTGTGTGTACACTTTCACTGTTTTCTCCTTTCAGACAAACTGGCTTTATGTCTGGAACATGGGAGGTGATGACTAGTGTAGGCCGTGTTAAAGTATCAGGACAATGGGGCTTGTTAATATAATGAAGGGACAGATTCTGTGGATGCGTTTAAGGCTTTTCAGTCATAGTTTATATTAGGGTAGTACTAAGTTACAATTTCCTTAAAGAAAGTATTGTAAGGGTATAAATCCTGCCCCTCAAATATGCATGTATGGATTGCAGACTTCTCAATCTCTTAGATCGAGTAATCTGAACAAAGCCACAGATAATGGGGAGACAAAGTAAAGACATAAAAATAGTGGCAATTTTTAAATATTGCTCTTCCAAACTTTGAATGTTGACAGAACAATAGATTTGCATAGCATGAATTTTCTGAATGATGAAGTCTGAAAATCAAATGTTACATCTGTTGCTGCCATGATTGCCACATTATTTTTTGACTTCAATCAAAGATCTGCTAGTGATTTGTCAATTTCCAGAAAACTACAGTTTTATGAGAATTTGAGAAACGGTGCACAGACCAAAAATATGAGTCATAAATCTGACATTCTGTGAAAATCTGAACAGTAAGCTATGCAATGTCTAGTTGCAGTTGGATTTTTTTTTTATTATTTTACCTGGAGGAGGAAGTCAAGCCAAGCCACCGGGGATACATTTTCACATCCTTGACCACCTGTACTGTGACCTGCCCTTCCTGACTCCTGGCTGGGTCATCTAGAGTGGACTCTGCTTGACTGGCTGTTCCACTTAATACACTCAACACTGCACTACAGAGAAAGTTAAGAAATCCCAAATGTTCAAGGAATCAATGTACAAACTTACATAGACGTAAAGATTATTCATTAAATACACAGTACAAGTCCTCAGCTGATTTCTCTCTGGCTGGCAGTCTGCCTCATGAAGCTGATGTCACTGAGCATACCCCTGTACATGATGACATCACCAACAATTTTGAAAAAAAAATGGGAAATTTGGGAACTGAAGGAGCCACTCGGGAATTCGTAGCACCCCATTATTTTGCCCACAAAACCATTAAATGCCAAGGAATTCGGTACAGTTGAGAGGTATGCATGTGTAAACAGTGCAACATTTCTTGTGAAAAGATGGCACTCCATATCTTTTCAGATCACTTCAGTTTCTTAAACAAAGGCAAGAATGTAAATTATTAAATAAAAAGGCAGAATCCAACTGTTTTTGAAGAAAATAGTCTACCATGGCTGCAAGCCCAAAGCTCTTCTGACAAATCTTTAAATGCATATCAAATATCAACTCAGATTACCAGAGCAAGTTGCCAATCAAAATGGATAAAAACCTTGAGAAAAAATTAAAGACAATATCAGATTTCAAGCATAACTATTTCCTCATATGAAACCTTATTGTAAAACCCTACACTGCCCCATAGCAAAGTTGACAATAAAAAGTAGTATATAATTCACTACTTTTTCTCCACAAGTCACCGTTTTTAGGAGGAATTAAGAGGGACAAAGCCAAAGTTTGAGTCAAAATCAGGGAAATCTCCTCAATACCTGCCGTACACCCACTATCCCTCTTACTACTCTCAGAGCCTACATTTATTTTTATTTTATTTATTTGCAGTTTGTTAACCGGGAAAGTCCATTGGCCAGAATGAGCCCATTTTCAGTGGAGGCCCGGGGAGGAAACTCCTTATACAATTATTACAAAGCTAATATCAACAAACTTAACAAGTACAATACAATTTTCAAAAACTACTAAAACACAGGAATATAGAAGACAGAATAATAACATTTGAGCAACACAGTAATAGAGAAGACAGAATAATAACATTTGAGCAAGGTGTTGTAACAAAGCATTGAATGAAATTAAAACATACGTATTTTGGAGTATATAAGTATAATTTGGAGTGCAGGCATTTATGCACTCAAGGGTTCATGAGGTGAGAGGTAGGAAGAATTAAAGGAGGAGAGTAGAACAGTGAGAGGTGAATAGGCTGAGTTATGAGAAAGGAAAAAAGGGAGAGGGAGTGGAAATGAAGGGAGTCACTAGGCTGAGTTATGAGAAAGAAGGAAAGGGAGAGGGAGTGGAAATGAAGTGAAGGGAGTCACTAGTGGGAGTTATGAAAAAGGAAAAAAGGGAGAGGGAGTGGAAATGAAATGACTGGAGTACCTAGGGTGAGTTATGAGAAAGGAGAAAAAGGAAAGGGAGTGGAAATAAAATGAAGGGAGTCAATAGGCTGAGTTATGAGAAAGAAAAAAAGGGAGAGGGAGTGGAAATGAAATGAAGGGAGTCACTAGGGTGAGTTATGAGAAAGGAGGAAAGGGAGAGGGAGTGGAAATGAAATGAAGGGAGTCACTAGGGTGAGTTATGAGAAAGGAGGAAAGGAAGAGGGAGTGGAAATGAAATGAAGGGAGACACTAGGGTGAGTTATGAGAAAGGAGGAAAGGGAGAGGGAGTGGAAATGAAATGAAGGGAGACACTAGGGTGAGTTATGAGAAAGGAGGAAAGGAAGAGGAGTGGAAATGAAATGAAGGAGACACTAGGGTGAGTTATGAAAAGAAAGGAAAAGGAGGAGTGGAAATGAAATGAGGGGAGACACTAGGGTGAGTTATGAGAAAGGAGGAAAGGGAGAAGGAGTGGAAATGAAATGAGGGAGTCACCAGGATGAGTTATGAGAAAGGAGGAAAGGGAATAGGAGTGGAAATTAAATGAAGGGAGACACTAGGGTGAGTTATGAGAAAGGAGGAAAGGGAGTGGGAGTGGAAATGAAATGAAGGGAGTCACTAGGGTGAGTTATGAGAAAGGAGGAAAGGGAGAGGGAGTGGAAATGAAATGAAGGAGTCACTCGGGTGAGTTATGAGAAAGGAGGAAAGGGAGTGGAAATGAAATGAAGGGTGTCACTAGGTGAGAGTTATGAGAAAGGAGAAGGGAGAGTGGAAATGAAATGAAGGGAGTCACTAGGGTGAGTTATGAGAAAGGAGGAAAGGGAGAGGGAGTGGAAATGAAATGAAAGGAGTCACTAGGGTGAGTTATGAGAAAGGAGAAAGGGAGAGGGAGTGGAAATGAAATGAAGGGAGTCACTAGGGTGAGTTATGAGAAAGGAGGAAAGGTAGAGGAGGTGGAAATGAAATGAAGGGAGTCACTAGGGTGAGTTGTGAGAAGGGAGGAAAGTGAAAGGGGGTGGAAATTAAATGAAGGGAGTCACTAGGGTGAGTTATGAGAAAGGAGGAAAGGGAGAAGGAGTGGAAATGAAATGAAGAAAGTCACTAAGGGTGAGTTATGAGAAAGGAGGAAAGGAAGAGGGAGTGGAAATGAAATGAAGGGAGTCACTAGGGTGAGTTATGAGAAAGGAGGAAAGGGAGAGGGAGTGGAAATGAAATGAAGGGAGTCACTAGGGTGAGTTATGAGAAAGGAAAAAGGGAGAGGGAGTGGAAATGAAATGAAGGGAGTCACTAGGGTGAGTTATGAGAAAGGAGGAAAGGGAGAGGGAGTGGAAATGAAATGAAGGGAGTCACTAGGGTGAGTTATGAGAAAGGAGGAAAGGGAGAGGGAGTGGAAATGAAATGAATGAAGGGAGTCACTAGGGTGAGTTATGAGAAAGGAGGAAAGGGAGAGGGAGTGGAAATGAAATGAAGGGAGTCACTAGGGTGAGTTATGAGAAAGGAGGAAAGGGAGAGGAGTGGAAATGAAATGAAGGGAGTCACTAGGGTGAGTTATGAGAAAGGAGGAAAGGGAGAGGGAGTGGAAATGAAATGAAGGGAGTCACTAGGGTGAGTTATGAGAAAGGAGGAAAGGGAGAGGGAGTGGAAATGAAATGAAGGGAGTCACTAGGGTGAGTTATGAGAAAGGAGAAAAAGGGAGAGGGAGTGGAAATGAAATGAAGGAGTCACTAGGGTGAGTTATGAGCAATGAGGAATGGGAGAGGGAGTGGGAATGAAATGAAGGGAGTCACTAGGGTGGGTTATGAGAAAGGAGGAGAGGGAGTGGAAATGAAATGAAGGGAGTCACTAGGGTGAGTTATGAGAAGGGAGGAAAGGGAGAGGGAGTGGAAATGAAATGAAGGGAGTCACTAGTATGAGTTATGAGAAAGGAGGAAAGAGGGAGGGAGTGGAAATGAAATTAAGGGAGTCACTAGGGTGAGTTATGAGAAGGGAAAAGGGGAGAGGGAGTGGAAATGAAATGAAGGGAGTCACTAGGGTGAGTTATGAGAAAGGAAAAAAGGAGAGGGAGTGGAAATGAAATGAAGGGAGTCACTAGGGTGAGTTATGAGAAAGGAGGAAATGGAAAGGGAGTGGAAATGAAATGAAGGGAGTCACTAGGGTGAGTTTTGAGAAAGGAGGAAAGGGAGGGAGTGGAAATGAAATGAAAGGAGTCACTAGGGTGAGTTATGAGAAAGGAGAAAGGGAGAGGGAGTGGAAATGAAATGAAGGGAGTCACTAGGGTGAGTTATGAGAAAGGAGGAAAGGGAGTGGAAATGAAATGAAGGGAGTCACTAGGGTGAGTTATGAGAAAGGAGGAAAGGGAGAGGGAGTGGAAATGAAATGAAGGGAGTCACTAGGGTGAGTTATGAGAAAGGAGGAAAGGGAGAGGGAGTGGAAATGAAATGAAGGGAGTCACTAGGGTGAGTTATGAGAAAGGAGGAAAGGGAGAGGGAGTGGAAATGAAATGAAGGGAGTCACTAGGGTGAGTTATGAGAAAGGAGAAAATAGAGATGGAGTGGAAATGAAATGAAGGGCATCACTAGGGTGAGTTATGAGAAAGGAGGAAAGGGAGAGGGAGTGGAAATGAAATGAAGGGAGTCACTAGGGTGAGTTATGAGAAAGGAGAAAGGGAGAGGGAGTGGAAATGAAATGAAGGGAGTCACTAGGGTGAGTTATGAGAAAGGAGGAAAGGGAGAGAGTGGAAATGAAATGAAGGGAGTCACTAGGGTGAGTTATGAGAAAGGAGAAAGGAGAGGGAGTGGAAATGAAATGAAGGGAGTCACTAGGGTGAGTTATGAGAGAAAAGAAAAGAGAGAGTGGAAATGAAATGAAGGGAGTCACTAGGGTGAGTTATGAGAAAGGAGGAAAGGGAGAGGGAGTGGAAATGAAATGAAGGGAGTCACTAGGGTGAGTTATGAGAAAGGAGGAAAGGGAGAGGGAGTGGAAATGAAAGGAGTCACTAGGGTGAGTTATGAGAAAGGAGGAAAGGGAGAGGGAGTGGAAATGAAATGAAGGGAGTCACTAGGGTGAGTTATGAGAAAGGAGGAAAGGGAGAGGGAGTGGAAATGAAATGAAGGGAGTCACTAGGGTGAGTTATGAGAAAGGAGGAAGGGAGAGGGAGTGGAAATGAAATGAAGGGAGTCACTAGGGTGAGTTATGAGAAAGGAGGAAAGGGAGAGGGAGTGGAAATGAAATGAAGGGAGTCACTAGGGTGAGTTATGAGAAAGGAGGAAAGGGAGAGGGAGTGGAAATGAAATGAAGGGAGTCACTAGGGTGAGTTATGAGAAAGGAGGAAAGGGAGAGGGAGTGGAAATGAAATGAAGGGAGTCACTAGGGTGAGTTATGAGAAAGGAGGAAAGGGAGAGGGAGTGGAAATGAAATGAAGGGAGTCACTAGGGTGAGTTATGAGAAAGGAGGAAAGGGAGAGGGAGTGGAAATGAAATGAAAGGAGTCACTAGGGTGAGTTATGAGAAAGGAGGAAAGGGAGAGGAGTGGAAATGAAATGAAGGGAGTCACTAGGGTGAGTTATGAGAAAGGAGGAAAGGGAGAGGGAGTGGAAATGAAATGAAGGGAGTCACTAGGGTGAGTTATGAGAAAGGAGGAAAGGGAAAGGGAGAGGGAGTGGAAATGAAATGAAGGGAGTCACTAGGGTGAGTTATGAGAAAGGAGAAAGGGAGAGGGAGTGGAAATGAAATGAAGGGAGTCACTAGGGTGAGTTATGAGAAAGGAGGAAAGGGAGAGGGAGTGGAAATGAAATGAAGGGAGTCACTAGGGTGAGTTATGAGAAAGAAAGAAAGGGAGAGGGAAAGGGAGGGAGTGGAAATGAAATGAAGGCAGTCACATGGGTGAGTTATGAGATAGGAGAAAGGAGAGGGAGTGGAAATGAAATGAAGGGAGTCACTAGGGTGAGTTATGAGAAAGGAGGAAAGGGAGAGGGAGTGGAAATGAAATGAAGGAGTCACTAGGGTGAGTTATGAGAAAGGAGAAAAGGGAGAGGGAGTGGAAATGAAATGAAGGGAGTCACTAGGGTGAGTTATGAGAAAGGAGGAAAGGGAGAGGGAGAGGAAATGAAATGTAGGAGTCACTAGGGTGAGTTATGAGAAAGGAGAAAAGGGAGAGGGAGTGGAAATGAAATGAAGGGAGTCACTAGGGTGAGTTATGAGAAAGGAAAAGGGAGACGGAGTGGAAATTAAATGAAGGAAGTCAATAGGGTGAGTTATGAGAAAGGAGGAAAGGGAGAGGGAGAGGAAATGAAATGTAGGAGTCACTAGGGTGAGTTATGAGAAAGGAATAAAGGGAGCGGGAGTGGAAATGAAATGGCGTCACTAGGGTGAGTTATGAGAAAGGAGGAAAGGGAGAGGGAGTGGAAATGAAATGAAGGGAGTCACTAGGGTGAGTTATGAGAAAGGAGGAAAGGGAGATGGAGTGGCAATGAAATGAAGGGAGTCACTAGGGTGAGTTATGAGAGAAAGGAGGAAAGGAGGGAGTGGAAATGAAATGAAGGGAGTCACTAGGGTGAGTTATGAGAAAGGAGAGGGAGTGGAAATGAAATGAAGGGAGTCACTAGGGTGAGTTATGAGAAAGGAGAAAAGGGAGAGGGAGTGGAAATGAAATGAAGGGAGTCACTAGGGTGAGTTATGAGAAAGGAGAAAGGGAGAGGGAGTGGAAATGAAATGAAGGGAGTCACTAGGGTGAGTTATGAGAAAGGAGAAAGGGAGAGGAATGGAAATGAAATGAAGGGAGTCACTAGGGTGAGTTATGAGAAAGGAGAAAGGGAGAGGGAGTGGAAATGAAATGAAGGGAGTCACTAGGGTGAGTTATGAGAAAGGAGGAAAGGGAGAGGGAATGGGAATGAAATGAAGGGAGTCACTAGGGTGAGTTTTGAGAAAGGTGGAGAAAAAGGATGGGGGAGCAGAAATGATATAGGGGGGATTAGGTGGGGTGAGATCATGAACATTCCCATTGAGAAGAGAGATAGGAATGGAGCATGGTCTTGAAGGCAGAGTGGTTTGGGGTGATTTGGATGTGGGGGGGAGTAAATTCCATAGACGAGCAAAGGAGAAAGACAGGAGAACTTGGCCAGATGTGCATAATTGTTTGTACACTTCAAGAAGGTTCTGGTTACTGGACCTGAGTAGTCTGTTAGGATGATGCAAGGTGAGTATGGAGGAGAGGGAAGGTCAGTTAGAGGGTTCAAAAATGAGTTTCTGAGCAGTTAGCAGTTGAATGTAAGAAAGATAGTGTGGTAGTTCCAGCCAGTTTAAGGAGTGGAGTGCATCACATTAGTGGGAGGAGGATTTGGTCCCAGTAACAAACATGAGAGATTTTATTGTAGCAGGATGACAGTTTTGACTTTAGGGAGGATTGAAGGCTGGTGAGGAGAGGTGCTCCATACAAGAGTGGGATGAGGTAGGAAAAAAAAAAGTATATGTTTGGATGAGGGAGTGAGATAATGGCTGCGACGATACAGCATCCTGAGCTTTTGGTGTGTTTTCTTAATACTAGTTTGTAAATGAATGTCAAACTTTAAATGTTCATCAATGATAACACCTAGAAGTCTTGTATGGGAGACTATTTCAATGGGAATCTTATTCTGAGTATGGAGAAGGAATTTGTATTGTTAGAGGTGTTTTTAGATAGGGTAAAGATCATGATTTTGGTTTTGGATGCATTGAGAGCAAGGTGATTATTCAGACTCCAAGACTTGGTACAAGAGAAGGCATCTTGTGTTAGATGATTGAGTTTGAGGAGGGATTGAGCATAGCAAATTATGGTGGAATCATATGTGTGTTGGACAAGGTTGGTATTATGAATGCACTAATGAAAATTATTAATGAAGATGTTAAAAAGTAAGGGACCCAGTATAAAGCCTTGTGGAATGCCTTTTGGAGTGTAAAGGAAGGAAGAGGTACTATTGTTCCACTTGGCGCCTTGATGTATATTAGAAAGGTAACTGAAAAACCAGTTAATAGAGGTGGGGGAGAGATAGAGAAGAGAGAGTTTGGACAAGAGAAGTTTGTGGGAAATAGTATCAAAGGCATTTGATAAGTCTAGGAGAAGGATAGATAAAATGTTGCCTGAGTCTCGGGCATGGTTCATGATGTCAAGAAAGGAGAGAAGGGCAGTGGTAGTACTATGTTCGGGTCTAAGTCCATGTTAAGTTGGGAAAGAAGTTGATTGTCCAGGAGGTAGGGAAGGAGTTGCAAGTGTATGCATTTTTCAAGGACTTTTCAGATGGGGACAGGATGGCTAAGTTGGAGATTTCAGTATTGTTGCCTACTTTGTGGAGGGGAATGATAAACACTTTCTTCCAGAGGAGGGGTACATAGGATTCTTGCATTGAACAGTGGATAAGTATAGTGAAAGTATGAAAAAGTTAACTGGAAAGTTGTGTGGGGCATGAGAGCATGGTTTTAGCTTTAGTAGAAGTTTTTTTTATGGTGTGCAGAGAGGCAGGTTGTATGGTAAAGGGGGGTGAGTAGTGTTGATGTCGGTGGGACTAGAGTTGAGGGTGTGGGATGAGGATGGAGTAGAAGTGTTATTGGAGAATGATGTGGTGAGCTTGGCTATTGAATCGATGAAGAAAGTTGAATTGGGTAGCTAAGATGTGATCTGGAGAGTTAGGGTCAAGGGCAGACATTGTCTTTTTTTGCCAGGAGAGAGGATAGCAGATATACTGTTCTAAAATGTTTTTGCGTTGGATCTATGATTGTTTTGAAGCTTGGAGTATTAGGGATTTCGATCTAAAGCAATTTGTTTTTCACTTTATTACGGAGTTGCTTATACTCAATAAGGGTGTTAGGTGTTTTAGATTTATGGTAATGCTTGCAATATTTGTCTTGGATATACATGAGTGTAATAGTTGATTTAGTTAGCTGAGGGGTAGATTTGGTTTTGATTCTTTTAGTTCTGGGGGGAGCGAAGCTATCTAGTAGGATATTGAATGTAGTACTGAAGTATGTAACAGCATCGTCAAGAGGGAGAGTTTTATTTCTCTCTTTTTCCTTTCTGTATTATCAGCTTTAAATCTTTTACCATGTTTGACATTCCTTAGTCTATAATATTATTCATGCAGTCAAGTTTCTGTTTCTGTACCTTCAGTGCCATATTACTTCACCTTTCTCCAAAATATTCAAATATTTATATATATATATATATATATATATATATATATATATATATATATATATATATATATAGTTTACTATCAAAACATTGAATATGTGAACATAAACCTATCAAAAATGTGGTTCACATATTTGATGTTTACAACACTACATAGGCTGAAATATCTTAACTAAGGCAACCGAAATTGAATTTGACTTCTGCAGTACGAAATCCTCTTAGCAGCAGGCAGTACGGACCCCACACCCCCTGCGACTTATCTATTCCAGCTCTGAGATCACACTACAGTGTGGAAAAGGGTAACTCTCCCGATCCAGACTGTCCTGCTATCTCAATGATGTATTCAGACTGCAGGGATACCTTTAGCCGACAGTGTAAAGATCGACTGCATAATGACAGTAGGTCTTCTAGAGTAGACTTTTCAGTGTTCTACTAAAGGTATCTCAGCATTCTGAATATGGCACTTGTCAGCTCTACACAAGGCACACTCGACATATTGATAGTTAACCTACCATATGTTCGAGCTCATAAAAGTTCAAACACTGAAGTAAAAACACATAAAACAAAAAAAACACAAAACTAAACATCTATAGCAGGACCCCCCATACTTTAATATACCAACTCCGAGAGCGCACTACATTGCAGAAATGGGAAATCTTCCCTTTCTACTCTGTACGGAGATCTCCATTCAGTCCTATTGAACGTTTACAAGTTCGAACATATGGTCTCGCTCATATGTGGTTCAAACCTATAAACATTTGATCGACTGAAGGGGGACCCATACATATATATATATATATATATATATATATATATATATATATATATATATATATATATATATATATATATCTATGTATATATATATATATATATATATATATATATATATACTATTTTTGTCTGCTTCTCATGTTTCTTTTTTCTTCTATTGATCTAATTTCTATAATTTATTCTTATTTTACTACTAGTGTGTTTTGAAAATTTTATATATATATATATATATATATATATATATATATATATATATATATATATATATACACACACACACACACACACACACACATATTTGTACTATGTCTTATGAAGCTATATATATGTGTGTGTGTGTGTGTGTGTGTGTGTATATATAGATATATATATATATATATATATATATATATATATATATATATATATATATATATATATGGGTCTACTTCAGAACAATGAAACCTCACAACACCGAAGACCAAAACAACAAAAACCTACAACACCAAAAACCATGTAAGTATAACACACACAAAAACATACACAAATACATACACAACTGCCCCTAACTATCAACCACACCACCCTACACTACAAATAGGCAGGGGGGAAAGCCCTCCTGCACCCCCCACACAACCTCACTTTAATATTCTAACTCCGAGATCGCACAAACAGACACACAAGGCAAACTCACACCCACACATTACAATCCCTCAGACACACACACACACACACACACACACACACACACACACACACACACACACACACCACAGTCACAACACACACTTACACACAGCACTACCCCTCACAAATACACTTACAGATGCATACTCACCCACAGCGGAACACCAAAAGCGCTAAATTAAAATCCTGTAACATCAGGATTTTGAATTTTGCACTTTTCGGTGTTCTGCAGTTTCGTTGTTTTGGTCTCCTTCAAAACACTTTAGATGTTTAGATGTTCTGGTCTTGCAGTGTTTTGAAGGAGACCCATATATATATATATATATATATATATATATATATATATATATATATATATATATATATATTCATAGGCAGGTACTAGGCTATTGGTCCTAGGGCCTATATAAGCCTAGCCAAATGGCAGCCTGGCTATCGCTACCCAAGAAAATTATTTTCCTGTGCCCCTGTCAAGCAGAGCCACAGAAGTGATCCCTGGGGTGAACTTCCTATCTCCCATCCAATCATCAATATTTTTCTTGAAAAGTGCTAATGAGGAGCTTTGTTTGATATAGATAGGTAGTTTGTTCCAGAGTATGGGAAGTCTCTGGAGCAGGAATTTATCCCTCCAGCATATTCTGTTTATTGTGATGACAAGGTTTAGGTCCCTAGAGTGTGTAGCTCAGAGGGATTGGGATTTATTTAAGTGGAGCATGTCCAACAGCTCTGGGTTTGACATAGCTTTATATGTTAGACAGAGATCACCTCTGAGTAGTCGATATGCGACGGAGTAAAGCTGGAGTTTTTTGAGACGGTCTGCGTAGGGCATCTGTTTGAGGCTGGTAATCCTCTTTGTTAGGTATTTCTGTGGCCTTTCCAGTTGTAGATGTCTTCTGAGGTACATACCAAAAGGGGTGTTGTACTCTATAATGGGTCTAATAAGTGACGAGTAGAGGGGAACAATTACCTCTTTTTTCCTGAATGAGAAACCATTTTTGATGAGGTGTGCCACTTAGAAGGCTTTCCTGACTACTGTGGTGATGTGATTATCAAAGAGAGACTACTGTCCACCTGTGTCCCAAGGTTTTTTATCACACTTTCGGTGTAAAGTAGACTACTGCCTATGTGGTAGTTCATGGGTACAGAGTTTTTACCAAAAGGGATGACAATGCACTTTTTGGCATTGAGCTTGAGGCCATGGCTTTGATACCAGGCATCTGTCTCAGTGAGGCCCTTTTGTAGGATGTCCACCTCATTAGGAGTTTTGATTATGGCTCCTAGTTTGCAGTCATCTGCGAACATCATTAGCCAAAGACCTTCTATGTTAGCCTGTACTTCAGAGAAGTAGATACCAAACAGGTGGGGACCCAGGACTGAACTCTGTGGTACTCCACTTGTCACTGGTCTGAAGTTGGATTTGGAGTCTGATACTTTCACAGTGTGGGTTCTTTCAGTGAGCCAGTTGGCAACCCATCTTGTAACGTAGGGATTTATAGCTAGTTTAGTGAGTTTATCTATAATTCCTGAGTGGGGGATGGTGTCGAAAGCCTTGGCGAGATCTAGATAGGCTGTGTGAACCACCATACGCTCATCTATGGCTTTGGAGACTGCTTCAAAGAAATCTATCAGGTTTACGAGACATGATCTGCCTTTTACAAACCCGAATTGGGTAGGGTCCAGAGTTTGGAGATTACCAATGTCATTGTTTATAAGTTCCATAATGATATGTTCCATATGTTTACCTTTGAATGCATAAAAATCATAAGGTCAAAAGTGTAGTAATCGTAAGTACGTTTTCAAGTTCACAAAAAGTCGAATAGATACAGAGTGAACTGTACTATAAGCGACAAACCTATTACTTTCATCCAATAAGTGTTCACACAACTGAATGCGATGTATGTTGCTGTTGTGATAATAAAAATGGGAATGAGCATTTGTACTGTCTCTTTGTTGCTTCCCCACCTGCTGTTCTGGTACATTAACCAGTCTGAACCGTACAAAGGCATCATGCAGGTGAGAAATATACCTTAACATGTTGGAAATGTGAAATAATTCACCCCAGCAGTTTGTAAATTGCCATTATTTGTGTGTTTTTTAGGAAGATGTGTGTAATGTGCAGTACAAGCCCGGTGTGCTGAATGCTGTTTACAGTATGAGCACTACTCAGAAAGGGACACAGATGTTAGTTGTTGATGGTTATCAGTATTACAAAGAGAAAGCAGTGCATGACAAGCAGTACTGGTGTTGCATTAGAAAGAACAGAGATAAATGTAAGGGCAGGTGTGTCACGGGAGTTGAATGTGAGGGCCTCAAACTACTAAAGAGCCCAGAACACTACCATGCCCCTGATGTGCTGAAGACAGAAGTGTTTAGAGTATGGGACGAGCTGAAGAGAAGGGCAGAGCACTCTATTGAGGACCCCTGTAAGGTGGTCTCAGAGGTACTGGCCAACACTTCCTCTGATGTTGTCCACGAACTGCCTAATACAACTGCCTTAAAGCAGAGCATTACAAGGCATAGGTACAACAAAAAGTCAGAGACTTTCAAGGCCATGAAGTCATTAAGGGACCTCAGCCCTGAAATGATTCCCATTAAGTCAGGGTCCTTTATAGTGCACCACAGTAGTATTGAAAAGGAGAATTCAGACCACATTGTAGTAATAACCACCCCTGAGAACCTGAAAACGTTGTGCAATCCAAAGTACATTATGGCAGATGGCACATTCCCCATAAGTACAACGGAATGTCACTAAATATACAGTATTCATTGTGCTCTTGACAGTGCAAACAGCAAGAAGGTCTGCCCAGTGGTGTACGGCATATTGCCCAGAAAGACAGAGCAGTGTTACGACCTGTTCTGGAGCATAGTGCTGCAATTGTGTGCAGATCACAATCTAAACCTGATGCCAAACATGGTATTGACTGACTTTGAGAGGGCCCCATTAAATTGTATTGGGTGACATCTCCCTAATTCATCGGCAAATGGTTGTTGGTTTCACCTTTGCCAAATAGTCTGGCAACAGATCCAGAAGCTGCATTTGCTAGCAACATTTGGTAGCAAATTCAGCTTTGCTGTGCTCTGTAAGGTGATCCCAGCACTGGCCTTTGTAGCTCCAGAGCATGTAGCTTCCACATTCACAGAAACTGAGTCCTACATGCCTGAAAATGGCAAGGCACTATGTACTTTCTTTAGGGAAAACTATATACTCGGCAGACCGAGGCGATATGGAATGAGAGGTACAATGTCAGTGAGATTGCCCCCAACATTTGAGATATCATTTTGGAATCAATTTGATACATGTACCATGGGTTATCCACATAGCCAAAATGCAGTGGAGGGATGGCACAGGAAACTGAGAAGTTTGATGGGGAAGAAGCAACTGTATTTGCTGGATGTATTGCATGCCATTCAACTTGAACAAAACCATGTGGATGACAAGCGTGTACAGTATGAATTGTGTGTACCAACATCATCACAGAGGAAGAGGCTAATGGACAAGGAAGCAGCCTTTGAAAGGCTGCTATGTAATAGGGCACAGTTCATTTCACATGGCTTTGTATGCTTTGTTGCTAAGCATTGCTCATTTTGAATGAACAGGGAAGTGGAAGAATGTACTGCAAAATCCATCTCCTTTAATTATGCTTGAATATGGACATAATGTGTTTACAGACATGGTAATTGTACACATGGTGATGCATTCTACGTGATGATGTTATGGCATCATTATTACAATATGGATGTGTGTTGTTTGAAACTGAAGTTACATGTAATGCACTACACAAATTACACTGTGATATGTCACGGACTGATCTATACACTTTAATGCACTATAGGGAGCATAATTCCACATGGGTTCGAAAAAAATGCAAATTCTAGATTCCACTATATTATTTTTGATATTTCGTTATGCATACATGCGATTTTTCAAACATACGAGTCACATAAATGCATGTTCGTCTAATACATTTTCAGTTATTCAAAGGTAAACTATTTCATAGCCTTGCAGAACAGGCTCATCAGGCTAATGGGGCGGTAGTTCCTGGGGTCTGTGGTGGCTCCCCCTTTGTGGAGTGGGATAACCGTTGTTGTGTGCCATTCAGTGGGCACAAAGCCTGAGGGGGGGCTATAATCATGTCTCTCAACCATACCAAATTTCTCAGTTAAAACCGATTTTGAGGTCCAAATAATGGGGTGCCACGATTCCCGAGTGGCACCCCTTCATTTCCAATTTTCCCGGCTCTTTTTTCAAAACTTGTCAGCTGTGACCTGACGTCTTCACATGCGTGATAACGTCAGCTCCGTGAATAGCCTGCCAGCCTGGAGCTCAAGGGACGTGCGAGCATTTCCAGCTGCTCCAATGCGAGGGAATTATGAACTGGAAGGAAATATTGCTCCTTCTCATTATGTTTTAACGTCCGTTACGAGGGAATTACTGTAAGGGAAGGCAAGACACCATAAGCTGCAAGTCCAGGAGGGAACTACGAACTGCTCCACAGGTTCGTTACAAATGTATTACACTGGTGTGTGTGTGTGTGTGTGTGTGTGTGTGTGTGTGTGTGTGTGTGTGTGTGTGTGTGTGTGTGTGTGTGTGTGTCAGTAAGATTAGTCAGGCACACATTTAGCCTTAAAAGCAAAAACGAGTCTAGCAGCGTTATATGTCAGCTTCTTGTAGTAGCAATTATGTTGTTGTTCATCAGAATTAGCTACATGCAAATGCAGTTTAAGAAACTTGAAATCATATGGTGGCTGTTTGTGTGTGTGGTGAGAGTCAGTAAGATTGGTCAGGCACACATTTAGCCTTAAAAACAAAAACGATTCTAGCAGCGTTATATGTCAGCTTGTTGTAGTAGCAATTATTTTGTTGTTCATCAGAATTAGCTACATGCAAATTACTGCAAATGTAGTTTAAGAAACTTGAAATCATATGGTGGCTGTTTGTTTAATTCCTGGCTGGTACATGCTGTTGTATTTTACATTAGTAATGTGCTTTGCCTGCCTGGTACTGTATGCGCTCGTAAGTCCGGACCTCCGGACTGTCTGGTATGTGTTTGCTTAAATTCCATTACCCGGTATGTGCTGCAAGGTGAGTTACATGCTCAGAGATTCATCCAATATGTTTATGTGCTTTTATGGCATCTGTTTTTCAAGATTTACTGGCTCATACCATTTAAGTTGATTCTACTATGTGGCTGTTGATAACTTGCTAGCTACTGTATTGCTTGTAACTTTTAACACAGATATTTTTTGCATTTATTACTGGCTCACAAGTTGATTTATTTGCTCTATTGCTAGTTT
This sequence comes from Protopterus annectens, assembly GCF_019279795.1. Taxonomy (NCBI): domain Eukaryota; kingdom Metazoa; phylum Chordata; order Ceratodontiformes; family Protopteridae; genus Protopterus; species Protopterus annectens. Next base: position 1,503,817,044 of record NC_056733.1, on the reverse strand, counting down.
TTAACACAGACACTTTGAGAGGTAACTTAACAATGTTGGCATTTTTGCTCACTCATAAGCCCGTTTTACCCGCTATGGTGCTGCTGTATTGTGATTTATTAGTATGGAGTCCATACAATCTTCTGCAAATTGTTTGCCCTATTTATGGCTGTCAACTTACACTAAATATCCAAAAAACATTATACTAGAACACACAGACAGAAAGACCAGGTGTAAGTTATACAGTGGCATTATATTAAAAGTCAGACATTTCTGTTTTTTTAAGCAATATTTTATTGCTGAAATACCGTGTCAGGGTTTTCAGTAATTTACATTTTTATTCATGATGGGAGGTTTAGCATGGTCACTTGCTATGTAGTTGTGACCAAACAATTCTTCCCAACACTAGTAAAATTTGAATTTGTCCACACCATGCCATGATGTACCACCATATTGTTTACCAGAGATTAGTAGTGAAGCTGAGAGAAAAATTGGTTAGACCAAAATAACACAAGTACATCTGGTCACCTCTGAGATATTTATTCCAGAAAAAAAGTACAAAAAGATCATGGAGCGAAGGGATTGCCTAGAACAAACATGAACATTACAGTTTAGAATCAGTACTTAAATAGAAATATGAGCAAAGTAAAAGGTGAACCTTTTAAGATCATTTTAAGTTAAAGTAAATTAATGCATCAATAAAAACTCCACATCCCTTGGTTTGCAATAATATTAAATGGGGATTATAGAAAAATGCTTCACAGAGTAAGCAGTGTATATTTTTTACCTATTTATTGACTGGGTAAGCCCACTGGACTCAGCTGTCCCTTTTCAGGAGCAAATCAGGTGCACTGTCCAGTTGAGTAACTTCATCAGATTCACAGTGCAGGCAAACAAATGTAAAAGGAATCAAACCCTGAACCCTTGGCACAGGAAGAAGATAATTAACAACTCAGAATTATAGTCCCGTATTCTAACTGCCAAACTGCATAAGCTGCTAGACCTTCATATGGAAGTTGTAAGGTATAGGGTGCAACTCTTTAAGTGCTAATGAACTTATATATATATATATATATATATATATATATATATATATATATATATATATATAGTGTGTGGTTGTGTGTGGAAGTAGACTTTTATGATGGATATGTTTTGAATTGAGGAGTTTTGTCACTATTGGTTCATGCCTTTTTTTCATTGCCTACTGGAAAAATGTTCAAACAATAAATTTAAAATGCACTCTGACTTAAGTCTAACGAGTGTGCTGTATTATACAAGGAAAATAATTTAATAAAGTCAGGAAGGTGTATCAAAAAATGCATGTATGTTTCTTGTTGTGTGTGCAAGGGGCCTATGATTTGAAAACAGTCCAAAGGTTATCGTTATCCACCACTGGCCAGTTACGTTTTCTTTGGATGTGGTGTGGGTTTCAATGCTGTTTCAATGAATGTGAGTTTCAAGGGCAGAGAAGTTTTAATGCCAAGTCTGTTTTCATTGTGAGACAGTATTGCTTTGTTTAGCAGAGATATATATATATATATATATATATATATATATATATATATATATATATATATATATATATTAGTGTTTGTGCATTGTGCTATAAAATGTAAAAATAAAATCCAAATCATTGTAGAAGTAAAGCAATATGCATACATTAGTGTTTATGGTAGATGGGCGAAATAGCCAGGTAATGGGACATTGGAATGGCTGCAGTGGGACTCTGATGCCAAATTTTGGTTGTATGTTCTTCAGTTTGCGTTTGAAAGTTGGTATCCCCAATTCCATTGAAGTGGGTGGGGTTACATAATTATGTATGCAAATTTTGCGTTAATCAGCGTACAGATTTGTATATATTGTTCATGGGCCTTGTCCAGATATTTGATGTTCCCAGGTTGAGAAGTATGGCTATGATTGAACATGGTACATAGGTGGGGTGCCATTTTGTTCTGTAGTTCATGTAGAATGCAGCATGAGATGTTGTCAGGTCCCATGGATGCTATGGTCTTGGCTTTGGAGAGTGTGTTTTTTTACCTGTGCAGTCGTCATTACAGGAACTTTGCATTCTTCCGGTATAGAAATGGACCCTTTATGGGATAAGAGGGGGGTAAAGTTAGCACTGAACCTTTCTGCCAGGATGATGGCAATATCATTTGGTTCTGTATATTTAGTGCCATTGTGCTATAACTCAGAGCAGATCTGAGTATTGCCATTGAGATTCTTGACATAGCTATATAATGCTCTGTGGTTGTCTTTAGAATCAGTGACGATTTTTTTTTCATAACTAGCTTTGGAGGAGTTTATGAGGGATTTCAGCTTCTTACTGAGGCTGACCAGGGAGTTCCTCCAATCATGGGGATTTTACTCTTTTTTTGCAACAGTTAATTTCTTCTGTTGTAGAGTTTGTTTATGGCAGTGGACCACCAGATTGGCTTCCTTTTTTTGGAGGATAGCATCTTGGTTCTGTTAGGGATTGCATGGTCCATGCACTCTTGTAAGTGCTTATAAAGTGCATTTGTGTAGGATTCAACAGTCCTACCTCTATTGTCCATCAGCATGGGTGCCGTGAAGGTTGCCACTTTTATCTTCAGAAGCTTGAAGTTGGCTTTGGAGAAATTTTTTACGGTCATTTCCCTAATGGGGGGTGGGGGTGGGATGTGGATGTCTAGGGTGATTAGCTTGTGGTCGGATCTGACCAATGAGGAATTGACCTCTGGTGTGGAACCCCGGTTGCCCATGTTGGTAATGACCAGGTCTAGGATATTGCTGCCCCTGGTGGGGGTGTGGATAAGTTGATCCAAGGCACTGGTATTTATGAATTCCAGAAAATGTTGAGCACAAGAGTTGGTACATGAGTAGTTTTCCCAGTTAATGGTGGGGTAGTTATCGCCCATTATTAGGGTGTTAGGTTGTACCCTAATCTTTTCCAGTGTATCAAGAAATGATGAGTAGGAATCCTGGGTCATGGCAGGGGATCTGTAGCAAGCTACAATTTGGATTCTGGTCTTGTCCAGAGTTAGTTGCACTTGGATAATCTCGGATGCATTATGCTGATCAACTAGCCTGGAGGTGTGGATATCCTTAATTAATATGGACACGCCTCCGCTTTTAGTGTTTTGGTCTAGGTTAGGTGGCCGAAAGGTGTGGTATGAATTATAACCTGGTAATGCAGGGGGGCTCTCTGGAGCCTTGAACTAGGTCTCTGTCACTGCACAGATGTCGATGTTCTCCATTTTAAGGAGTGCCTTGAGTGAGTGCATTTTGAAAATTAGACTTCTAGCATTGAGTAGCATTACCCTCAGATTCTGCTTGCTTGTACCGGTTACGATGGTGAATTTGTCATTTGAACCTTGCCTAAAAAAGGCACTATAAGGCTGGCAAGGGCCTTAGCCAGTATCTGGAATCCCATGGGTGACAGGTGCAGGCCATCTCTGGCAAAGCATTGTGGTATGTCGATCATGTCATCCCAGGCATACAGATACAGGATCCCCTTAGAATGACACCAGAAGCTTAGCCAATTGTTGAAGTCAGTCATTTTGTCCTTGTACTGTAGTATCATTCTGGGTGATGGCATGATGCTACTCAGGGCTAGAGTCATACCTGCCTGGGCTACAAGATCGGACAACTCCTCCATGTCTCTTTTCATGTAGTCCAGGGAGGTACGTCTCAGGTCATTCACACCAACATGGACAATGACAGAGTCATATTTGTACTTGTTGTGGAGTGGCCTGAGTGCTTGCGTTATTTGGTGGATCCTGGCACCCAACAGGCAGCTGACAGTAATTTTCTCCTTGTTTAGCCTGGTGAGTGGAACATCAGTGTGCCTGACTATAGACTCACCTATGACTAGAGTGTTGAGTACGTTGTTATGCCTTACAGGCTGCGGTTTAGTGGCACACTGAGTTTGTGGGCTATGTGTCATTTGGGTTGTGTTGGGGGGGTGGAGGTTGCTTGCGTTTCTGCTTTTGAGGTCTCTGTTGCTTGGAGAGATTTTTAATGAGAGCCTCCGCAAATGTATGTGTATGTTTTGTGTTTCTATGTGTGTGTTTTGGTGGTGTAGGTTTTGAGGGACTATGTGATGAGTGTGGCATGGTGCAAGTGTTTACCTTCTCCTCTTGACTGTCTAGTCCATTCTTGAGTGAGAGAGCTTTGCTTCCAGTTTGGCTGTATAAGTGCATCTCTCACAGGTTTTAGTGCTGGGTGGTAGGAGGAGTGGGCTGTCTGTGTACATGAGGCAATTGCTGCATTGCCCCAAAATGCCCAGATTCATCAGGTAGACAGGAGAAAACAATGGGAGCTGACCCTTAGACATGCCTGGATAGGTGCTTATTTATTAAGTACTAAAAACTGTTTTCCTCTAGACTAGTGAGGAAAGTTGAGTGCTGTAGTAATTTGTAACTTATTTAGTGCTTACAATGAGTTCTGAACAAGTGCTGAGCTCAAAGAAACAGATTTGAGTGCTGAAACTAAAAAATCTGGCTAGTTTTATGAAACAAAATTAAGCTAGAAGGCTTCCATCCAACACACAAAGGCTTGGGGCTCAAAAGCTTACAAACAGTCCTGGATACAGCAAATCTGTGTTTGGACTAGACAATTTACAGGAAAGGCAGGAAACAAGCTTAGGATTTATTTTTTTTTTGTAAAGGGGAAAGGAGAAGCAGAAACTAACTGGGTTGGCCTTCTCAAATGCTCTCCCTGGATTAGGTAGAATGAGGTAATGACACTAGACTGGGAGGAGTGTCCCAGTTCAAATTTACAGTAGGGGTGGGCAACTGCAAAGCCACCAAGTATGATACACTCCTTGGCAGGAAGTCAGAACAAAAAACCCAAACAGATGCTTAATAAATGTGGACAATATCCAGTTAATACCTCACACATAGTGAAACTAGCTCGAAAAGTATGCAGCAGATAACAAAAGTGCTATTAATAACGGATAAAAATAAGCAAAAAACAGAATACTTAATGTTATATATTACAGATCCGAGTTTGCTCAATGCCCTTCCTCTGATTAGCTCAGTGTCAAATGGCAGAAGTACTCACAAGTTAACTTCTTAGGTAGCAGAAAGTTGAAACCTGAAACAAATTAAAAAAAAAGCTCAAAAGAACCAATGAGGTGTTTATTCCAAGCCGTAGTCCAGGTAACCCCAATCAGCCAATGACCATAAACAATCCCCTCTCACTGAAATACAGTAAGGCTTTGGCTAAACTAAGATGGCCTTGAACATGTGCTCAGACACACAGCCACCACAACAACTAGGCCCAAAACACAAGCCTAAATATGGACAGTGCTACAAATACCCACACTACTTAGGTAGAAAAAAACTGCATAAATGTCTATCACAGCAGAAAAGCAGCAGGGAGCCTTTAAATTAAAATTTTAAACAGATAAAGGAGCAAGGAGACTCTAGAGAAAGATATATATATATATATATATATATATATATATATATATATATATATATATATATATATATATACATACACACACACACACACACACACACACACACACACACACACACACACACACACACACATATACATATTTGTATTATGTCTTAGGTCTGTGCTAGAAATGGAATTGATGCCCAGTCAAACTTTCCCAGTAAAAAATGTCAAATAAAAATATCAGAAAATATAGATTTCCAGTTGACAACCGTCACTGTTTTAGGGACGCCATATTACTTTAACTGCACTTGGCACAGCAACAAGTAGGAGTAGGACAACTATCATTTGACAAAGTGCAGATTCTAGGACTCATTTGTGGAGTGTGCTGCTGGATAACTAGCTACCTAATCAGAGCTTTTCTGTATTATATTTTAATATATATTGTCAACAGAAACTTTTAACTCATTTGTTCCTAAACCATCTATACTAGTGCCAGTATTGTTTGAAAGTTACTGCTTCCACAATTCCTCCAAATGCAGTCTTATCCTACTGACATCCTCATATACTAATCCATTAGCACCAGAGATATAGCAGAATGTCAGTAAGAAAAAGGTATGAAACATGCAATTATTTTATGTTAAACAAAGTAGACTGTTTATAAATTAAATTAAGTAATCAGAAGCAAGAGAAAATGACAGTACAATGGAAACATTCTTTTGATTCCTGCAGATGTCTGTGTTCTATACATTTATGCATGAACACATCAGAGTACACTAAAATTTTTAATATAGGCAAAAGTATAATAAAGCATGTTCAGTATTACTGTTACTTACGTCCACATCCGGGACAAGAAAAAGCATACTATTCCATTTGTGATGATAGCTCATAAATCGAGTTCAGCATAGAAAGAGGCATACTTATCCCAAGAATGGAGTGTAGTCTCCTATGCATAACATTAAACTATTCAGGAGTACTTCCTTAGTACGGTAAAAATTATGATGTTTTAGCAATTTCTCTTCCAAGAAGAAAAGCACTGTGAAACTTAAAAAAAAGTTTGGCTTTTTGTCAGTGCTTCGTCAACACTACCCTGTCAACGTTGACTTTAAGATTACTACACTGCAATTACTGTCCATCATTTACAAATAAATTACTCAGTACGTTCCTTTAGCCTAAGAGAAAAAAGCACATTTTAACCATAATTAGCTGACCATTGAAAAAAAGTAATTAGTACTGGCCCCTGCACCTCCTGCTAATTGTGTATTTTCCAACTCTGAGATTGCACAACAGTAAGGTAAGAGTAAATTCCCCTATTCCATTGCACTATGATCCCATGCAATAAGATGCCAGCAAAAACTCCACTGAAAATAAAAATATGAGTATTCATATATATATATATATATATATATATATATATATATATATATATATATAAATATAGACACACGCACAAATTATATTATGTCAGGTGGAATACACACAACCCTGAATCAAAAAAATTGAATAGAGCATCCCAAAATATACAAAACCCTGTGTGTGTGTGTGTGTGTGTGTGTGTGTGTGTGTGTGTGTGTGTGTGTGTGTGTGTGTGTGTGTGTGTGTGTCTGTGTTTTGACTGATAACAAGCTGCTAAGAAATATGCAGAATTAGTTTTCTTTTAAAAGAAAAAAATGAAACAATCCATTTGAGATACAGAAATTCAATAAATAAATACAAATACACATAAATGAAATGATAATATTTATATTCCCTTCCATATGTTTGAAAAAAATCAGATCTTTGACTAACTTCTGAAGGAACTATCATTTCTCAGCTACAGAACCTTACAGAAATCGCTCTGATAGTTTCTGCAAAGGATTAAGGGTATGAGCTATTAACTTGCTGCTTCCTGTGGTTTGATTCCCACACCCTGCATTTGCCTGCTGTGTAGATCTGAGCAAGTAACCTAACACAACAGTGATCCTGGATGCCCCTCAAAAGGGACAGTTGTGTTGAGTGTTCTTATCTTGTTAGCAAACAAAAAAATAATGTTTATAGGTTCTTAGGCTTTACCAAAAGGTTTGGCATACAAACAACTTTGAACTGAAATATTAAAATATAGTTTGGAAATATGGCATGTGTGCAGGAAACAAAGTTTAGGCTCACTGTGCTATAGAAATGAACTGAAAGATAGCAGATTAGATGAAATTGCAGGCTTTTAACACAGATGTATTTAGCTTTACAGTATTATAATACCGCAGTTTTAATCCATGGCTGGCATTGGCGTTTTACTTAATTTAACTTGTGACTATTTAGTATAATTTTTTAAGACAAAGTAAATTTGCTGTAAAGCTTCAGCTTGTTTTAAGCAGTGCAAGATTATGAA
>NC_056733.1:1503754309-1503804309 GCF_019279795.1 Protopterus annectens | reverse complement strand
TATATATATATATATATATTTATTTATATATATATATATATATATATAGATATATATATTATCATCTTGAATTTCACTACGTCAGAAGAAAGAAAAAAAACTCCAGAGAAAAATTATTCCTCATACCTATAGGAGATAATATTTTTTTAATAAATCACTGATGTTTTGTTAATAAAGCTGTCACTAGATGAGTTTATTTTAACAAGCTGACGTTTGGAACAGTCATTGATCTGCTACCTCTGCAGTTATTCCTACCAGCTGCACATGCTATATTTTTTTCATTCAAGTGACTTTCTCAGTAGCACCATGTGTAATGCCTCTGCATTGCTGCCAGTGGTAATCCCCCAGTTATAGTTGTCTACCATGTCAAATGCAGGTATCTCTGTGCAGCAATATATTAGCTTATTCACCACTTTGTCAATTATTTAAGCAATAACCGATGACGTGGTGTGGTATATTGAAGATTTACCCATGGTTGGTGTGGTTTAATCACGAGGGCGAAGCCCGAGTGATTAAACAAAGGCAACCATGGATAAATCTTCAATATACTACAACCACGGAGTCAGTTATTGCTATTATGCAAGTACATTATTTAAGAAAAAATACTTACTTTTCTTAAATAATGTCTTTGTATAATGGCGGATTACTGTTCTTCCGCCGGTTCTGGTATACTGCTTCTTGGTTTTGATGTACTGCGCATGCGTATGGGACTTGCTTTCCCATGCATACCCAGTACATCGATGCTTTGAAACGGAAGCTATGGAGAAAAGAAAGTCTCTGTTTTCTCTTTATTTTTTTAATTGTAAAAAAAAAAGGTTTTGGGGCACTTTATATCAACGGAAAAAAGTCTGGGCGACGGGACCTTTTTCCGTTGGTATATTGTCGGATTTACAACGGGCATGCTGGTTGGGCTGGGCCAATCAGCATGCACGTTTTTGAATATTAATAGGGAGTAATTGTATTATTGTTTATAATATATATACATGTATATGTTTTGTTCTTATTGTTATTTTGGGGTATACTGTCATTTAAAGAAATACTGCCCTCTGCTGTTGGTAAACCTTGATAATTGGATGGGCAGCTCCAGATTCTTCCACGTCTATCCTGTATTTCTCTCTTTGTGGATGAAGGGCATTGTTTTGATTAGTATATTGCCATGTTTGCCACTATTTCTAATCAGTGTTTGTAACACCATAAAACATCATCTATATATCGACTTGGATTTGTACTCTTCAGATGCTTATTTAGAGTGTTTTGTCTGTATCTTCTCTGGCATAAGTCACACTTAAAACTTGTCATCCAGAACAGCGTGTTCACCTTATAAAAAGAATAAATAGCTATTCTTGTCATCACAGAATCACCTTTTTGAGGTTTTTACTATTGCACTGTCAGTACTGCTTATTCAAATGCTGTACTAATAGGACAGCTTCAAGCACTGAGCTGTGTCTTTGCCATGCTGCATTTAAGCAGACCTAAGATACGTCATCATTGGTAAACTTTCTTTTCTAGTAGCTGCCTTTTAAATGTCCCTGTATTCATTAATACTTGCTTACATGCATCACTCTTTGCACTCAGAGGTTTAGATCACCTTTACTTTACACTCCAACTCATTATCTGCATCAAGATGGATGTTTCTGACAGTGTAGTTTGCTGAGCTCCATTCGAGATAAGCTAACACTGCATAGCAGCTGCAGATTGTTCACCATAATAGCAGAAAGGTGAACTTTTGTTATACCACTAATATTGCTATATTTATCAGTCCCAGCACTTGACATCTTTGTTTGGCCAAACCCTACTCTTTATAGGTTCATAGGTATATACTAGGCTGATGACTACAAGGGCCTTTATAAGCCTAGCCATGCAACTCTGGTACAAGCAAGCAAAATCTGAGGGTAATGCTACTCATTGCTAGAAGTCTAACCCTCAAAATGCATTCACTCGAGGCACTCCTTAAAATGGAGAACATCGACATCTGTTCAGTGGCAGAGACCTGGTTCATAGCTCCAGAGATCACCCCTGCATTACCAGGCTATAATTCATACCACACCTTTCGGCCACCTAACCTGGACTAAAACACTAAAGGTGGAGGCGTGTCCATATTCATTAAGAATGTCCACATCTCCAAGCGAGTTGCTCTGCATAATGCGTCCGAGATTATCCAAGTGCAACAAACTCTGGGCAAGATGGCAATCCAAATTATAGCTTTCTACAGACCCCCGAACATGCCCCAGGATTCCCACTCCTCTTTTCTTGATAAACTGGAAATTTATTAGGGTACACCCCAACACCATAATAATGGCTGATTTCAACTACCCCACCATTAACTGGGAAAACTACTCATGTACCAACTCTTTTGCTCAACGTTTTTTGGAATTCATAAATTCCAACACCTTGGATCAACTTATCCACACCCCCACCAGGGGCAGCAATGTCCTAGACCTGGTCATTACCAACATGGGCGACCGGTGTTCCACACCAGAGGTCAATTCCTTGTTGGTCATATCTGCCCACAAGCTAATCACCATAGACATCCACATCCTGCCCCCCCCCCCCATTAGGGAAACAACCATAAAAATTTCTCCGATGTCAACTTCACGCTTCTTAAGAAAGAAGTGGCAAACTTCACAACACCCATGCAGATGGACAATAGAGGTATGACTGCTGAATCCTACACAAATACACTTTATAAGCACTTACACAAGTGCATGGATCGTGCTATCCCTAACAGGACCAAGATGCTATCCTCCAAAAAAAGGAAGCCAATCTAGTGGCCTTCTGCCATAAACAAACTCTACAACAGAAGAAAGTAACTGTTGCAAAAATTAGTAAAATCTCATGATTGGAGGAACTCCCTGGTCAGCCTCAGTAAGAAGCTGAGATCCCTCATAAAATCCTCCAAAGCTAGTTATGAAAACAAAATTGCCACTGATTCTAAAGACAACCACAAAGCATTCTATAGCTATGTCAAGAATCTCAATGGCAATACTCAGATCTGCTATGAGTTACAGCGCAATGGCACTGAATATACAGAACCAACTGATATTGTCAACATCTTGGCAGATAGGTTCAGTGGTAACTTTACCCCCCTCTCACCCCCTAAAGGGCCCATCTCTTTACTGGAAGAATGCAAAGTTCCTGTAATCACGGCTGCACAGGTAAAAACCTAACTCTCCAAAGCCAAGAACACAGCATCTATGGGACCTGACAACATCCCAGGCTGCATTCTACACTAACTACAGAATGAACTGACATACCACCTAAGTACCATGTTCAACCATAGCCTCACCTCAGGCTTTGTGCCCATTGAATGGCGCACTGTGACAGTTATCCCACTCCACAAAGGGGAGCCACAACAGACCCTGGGAACTACCACCCCATTAACCAAACAAGCCTGATCTGCAAGGCCATGGAGCGTATCATCATGGAACTCATAAACAAAGACATTGGTAATCTCCAAACTCTGGACCCTACACAGTCCGGGTTTGTAAAAGGCAGATCATGTCTTCTAAACCTGATAGACTTCTGTGAAGCAGTCACCAAGGCCATAGATGAGGGTAAGGTGGTTCACACAACCTATCTAGATCTCGCCTAGGCTTTCGATGCCATCCCCAACTCTGGAGTTATAGATAAACTCACTAAACTAGGTATACATCCCTATGTCACAAGATGGGTTGCCAACTGGCTTACTGACAGAGCCCACACTGTGAAAGTAGCAGACTCCAAATCCGACTTCAGACCAGTGACAAGTGGAGTACCACAGGGTTCAGTTCTGGGTCCTCCCCTGTTTTGTATCTACGTCTCTGAAGTATAGGCTAACACAGAAGGTCTTTGGCTAACTAAGTTCGCAGATGACTGCAAACTATGAGTCATAACTGAAACTCCTAAAGATGTGGACATCCTATAAAAGGGCCTCACTGAGACAGATGCCTGGTGTCAAAGCCATGGCCTCAAGCTCAATGCCAAAAAGTGCACTGTCATCCCCTTTGGTAAAAACTCTGTACCCATGAACTACCACACAGGCAGTAGTCTACTTAACACTGAAAGTGTGATAAGAGACCTTGGGACACAGGTGGATAGTAGTCTCTCCTTTGATAATCACATAGCCTCAGTGGTCATGAAATCCTTCTACATGGCACACCTCATCACAAAAGGTTTCTCATCCAGAAAAAAAGAGGTCATTATTCCCCTCTACTCATCACTCATTAGACCCATTATAGAGGACAACGCCCCTTTTGGTATGTACCTCAAAAGACATCTACAACAACTGGAAAGGCACAGAAATACCTCACAAAAAGGTTTACTGGCCTCAAACAGATGCCCTACGCAGACCATCTCCAAAAACTCCAGCTTTTCTCCGTCGCATATCACCTACTCAGAGGCGATCTCTGCCTAACATACAAAGCTATGTCAAACCCAGAGCTGTTGGACATGCTCCACTTAAAGAAATCCCAATCCCTGCGAGCTACACGTTCTAGGGACCTAAAGCTTGTCACCACAATAAACAGAACATGCTGAAGGGATATATTCCTGTCCCAGAGACTTCCCATACTCGAACAGACTACCTATCTATGTCAAACAGAGCTCCTCATTAGCACTCTTCAAGAACAATCTTGATGATTGGATGGGAAATAGGAAATTCACCCCAGGGATCACTTCTGTGGCTCTGCTTTGCAGGGGCACAGGAAAATAGTTTTCTTGGGTGGTGAAAGCCAGGGTACCTTTTTGGCTAGGCTTATATAGGCCCTAGGGCTAATAGCCTAGTACCTACCTATGAACCCAAACATGTTCCTCAAGTTATATGTTTTAGATGTTTATATAGAGGATGACTGTTGGTTATGACACGATTTCCTGACTTCCTATTTACATCAGAGCCATACGCAGCGGACCAGGGAGAAATGATTGATTTCCTATCCAGTGGTCCAATTTACATTTATTCATTCATTTATTTATTTATTTATTAACCAGGTTAGTCCAACTGAGCATAAGCCCATGTTCAGTGGAAACCCAAGGAGAAAAGCTCCAAGAAAGACAAATTAGAATTATGATTATGACAGTATTAGATTTTGCAAAGAACAACGATAATTTTACAATGTATGTACATAGCAAGAGAGTATGCATTTGTAACTAAAGAAAAGAGACTTAAAAATATGCAGGTAAATATAGTGAGAAAAAACACAGTACATTCCATTCTGACACTTTAGGTAATTCAGTAAATTGAGCAAAGCCTGCAGACCTTCTGTCCAGAGGAAGAGATGAGGCTGATGGATAGTAAGTAGAAACAGTACAAGGTTGGGTTGTGACAGTTTAGTAAAAAGTTCTTCAGTTCTTTTTTGAAGTGGTTTGTGTGGGTAATGCAACCTATGCACTTAAAGAGGGTTTCAGAGGCACTTTGTTTCACGTGGATGTGGAGCCTATTCCAGAGAATATGAACTCTCTGTGATACATATCTTTATCTCTAACATGTCTTATTTATGTCACAAACAAAATTTTGTGTATAGATATAGTACTTCTGATGATGTTTGTTTTGTGGATCTGCAAAAATATTCATCATTGTGAGATTCAGGGATGCTTTTTATGCCAGCCATAGATTGCCTCTCGGCACTCTGTAGGAGACTACGCATAGAGACAGGGCTGTGAAGTGATCCTTGCAGGATATTGTGTTTATGCCCTGTATTCTTTCTTGTAAGGAGCCTTTGCATACATTCCAGCTGCTGCATGTGTCTGGTCAAGTACATACCAAAAAGGTTGTTATACTCGATGGAGCTGATGAGGGCCGAATATAGTGGTATGATGAATTCTCTGGACCTAGATGCCATGTCCTTACTTATAAGCTGAGCAACACAGAAGGATTTTCTTGCTCCCTTGGACACATTTATTTATTTATTTAACATTTTACTGGGAAAGTCCAACTTGGAACAAAGCCAATTTTCAGTGGAGGCCCAGGGAGAAATGCTCTAGACATATGTCTTTGTAATGTGGAAGGAAACGGGAGTACTCAGAAAACCTACATGAACACAGGGAGGACATGCAGACTCCACACAGAAGGGACTCCAGCAGAGAATTGAACCAGAGAACCTCTTGCTGTGAGGTGACAGTGCTACTGCTGCACCAGTGCACTGTCCTACATGTTGCTTGAAGGCCTGGTCACTATCTGCATGTGCTCCTGGATCCCTGACTAATGGGTCAACTCTTAAGGATGTTTTATCAATGATGTTGTTTCCCAGGGTGACCCCTCTTCCAAAAGGTATTATAATGCATTTCTTGGCACTGAGTTTTAAGCCGTAGCTTTTGCACCAGTCATCTGTCTGTGTTAGGCCCTCTTGTAAGGTGATTGGGTCTTGTGGGGATTCTATAACCCCTCCCAGTTTGCAATTATTTGCAGACTTGGTCAGGCAGAGGTCTTTGACATTGGCCTTGACTTCTGAGAAGTATATGCCAAAGAGGAGCAGGCCTAACACAGAGTACTAAGGGACTCCACTGGTGACTGGCATCTTTGTGAAGGTAGTTTCACTAGTCTTAGTTCACAAATAGGACCCAGAAAGTTATCTGTCTATCCAGCATATTATATAGGGATTTATACCTAATTTCATAATTTTGCTAACAATACCCTGGTATTTTTTTGTATCAGATGCATTAGCCAGGTCGTGGTAGGCAGTATGCGCCATTCTGCCATCATCCATTGCCTTGATGACCTTATCAAAGAAGTCCACCAGGTTCAGTAGGCATGACCATCTTTTGGCAAAGCCAGTATGGGATAGATCCAATGTCTGAAGGTCTCCTAGATTTTTTCTAATCATTTCCGTGATAATTCTTTCCATGGCTTTGCATATAAGAGTAGTCAGACTAATGTATCTGCAGTTTCTGAGATCTGTTGATGGTCTACCTTTATTAAGAGCAATGACCATTGCAGTCCACTGTTCTCATGGCATGAAGCTTGTTTTGAGACTATCTTTAATAGTAACTCCAGTGGCCTTGGAATGTCATATTTAAGACTATTCAGGAGGTCTTTCCAGGATAATATTGGGGCCCGCTGAGTCTGTGTTCTTGGCACAGACAGGACATGGTCTATTTTTAAAGTTGGAGAGGTTATATTTGAAGGTACTTCCTGGGGTAAGGCTGAGGGTGAGTAAGAGATAAAGCTGGAACTGAATCTGTCAGCCAGCAGATTTGCTGTATCACCCCGCTCAGTCAATAAGGTACCATTAACCACCAGATCAGCACACTGCTGTGTGTTGCTTTTGAGGTTTCGGACATAGCTGAAGAAGGCCTTTTGGTTGTCTTTTCCCTGGGGAGCTATCTTGACCTCAAACTTGGCTTTATTGGATGTAATAAGTCCTCTTAGTTGCCTGTTTAATTTGATCTTTATGGGACTTAACACTTCTTCATTTTAGCCATGTTTTTTTTTCCTTTTGTTGTATAATCTGGGATACAACTAGGGTGGTTTGTTTTAGGAACTATGTTTGGGATTACTTCTGGTAGGTACTGCAGTCTCTTTGACATGACTGTACAGAGTTTCTGTGAACAATTCTGCATATGCTATTGTGTTTTCTGGGTTTGGATGGGCATTGAATTTTGACAAACTATTGCTTGATAAAAGGTAGTTTGCCTTGGAATCATTCCTGTTACTGAGTTTACTGGAGTTACCAAGGTGATTTTGATTTCAAAAGAGATAGCTTTATGATCGAGCCTTACCAGTAAGGACATCACACTTGGTGGGGGGGGGGGGGAGCATTCTTCCATATTTTTTAGTATGATGTCAAATATGTTGGAACCTCTAGTGGGCATATTCACTAACTGGTCAAAGGTGTTTATATTTACAAAATCCAGGAAATGGCATTTGCAGATTTGAAACCATATAATATTTTCAGTATACAGAAGGTTAATTAGGGTCTTCTATGATTAAGGTATTAGGTTGGATGGTGAGTATCTGTAATTGGTCTACATATATGCTGTGAGGTTCATAGGACATAGAAGGTGACCTATATCTTCCTAGGATATGGTGGTGGATATGTCATTTTATCTGTGCTGACCTCCATATGGAGAAACTCCAGCTTGTTATCATGTGTGCTTGTTAATGATGTATATTGAGATACCTCTACCTTTAGTCCCTGTCTGTGCAGCTACTGGCCGAAAACTGTGGAAGGCACTAACATTTATACTTGCAGGATAGTCTCAGCAGCTTTAAACCAGATCTCAATAACTGCACAGATGTCTATATTCTTCAGGGTGAGCAAGGCTTGGATCGAGTGTAGTTTTGTTTTAGGCTACTGGCATTGAGCAGTAACACCATGAGGGTTAGTTGAGTTGATTTTGCTATGTTGGTAGGTTTGTCAGTTTAGCATTGCCTAAAAAGGCTTTATGGAGGATAAAATCTTAGTCAGTATTCAAAGGCAAGGGACAGGTGCAGACCATCCTCAGCAAAGCAATGTGTTCTGCTAACCATGTCCTTCCACATGACATATATTGGATCCCCTTAGAATGGCACCAGAAACTCAGCCAATTGTTAAAATCAATCATCTTGTGTTCATATTGGGCCATCATCCTGATGAAGGTAATATGCTGCTCAGCGCTAGACTCATACCAACCTGAGACCCATAGAGCAAGATCTATAATGTCTTTTTTCATATAGTTTATGGAGGTATGTTTCAGATCATTTACACCTACATGGAATGTGATGAAATCATACTGGTACATATGGTGTGGTGATTTGAGTACATGCATAATTTGGCAAACTCTGGAAGCAGGTAGGCAACTAACCATTATCTTCTCCTTGTTCAGCCTGGTTAGAGGGGTATCGGGTATTCTTACAATGGAGACCCCTATGACTAGAGTCTTTGGAAGTGTGTTTGCTTGCCTTGTGCTTGCTTGCCTTATGGACTTTGAATTTGGGGCTCCACTAAGTATGACTGCATATGTGTTGTTAGGTGTTTCTTTTGTTGCATGCTTTTGAGTTTGCTGAAGATAATCTTTGCTGATGGGTAGCTTAGAAAGTATTTGTTGTTTAAGGAGATTGCATTTATGTGCTTCTGCATATGTTGATCTATGTGTGTGTTGTGTGCTATGTGTGGTGGCTGTTGTGTATGTGGTTTTGGCAACCTGATGTACCTGTATGCAAGAGTTTAGCCTTCACTGACATTGTGTATGTACACCTCTTTTATACTGTATCTGTTACTTTAAGGATTAAGTCGTTGTTAATAACCATGGGAGAATTGCTACATTGTCTCAAAATACCCATATCCACAAAGCTGGCTGCAGAGAAGTTAGAAAATTGCTTATATATATATATTGTCCGGTCCTCCAATTGGTGAGCTACAAGGGTGTGGCATATGGGAGATAACAAAGGCTATTAAGGGTAATTTTAGGGGTGGGTGGATTGGAGACACACTACGCTATAAAATATTAAATTCTACTGCATTTAATGGTATTGACGCTTGATGTGCCAAATAACTGCTCATAGCTTGCTAGTGCATTACAGGTTACCAATTTATGGGCAATTCTTTGGGGAAACATTTCTTCTAGCTATTTGAGTCTGTACAGGGCACTGTTGCAGTGAACAGCTTTGCAAAAATGCACCAAATTTATACCAACTCTGAAAATACAGAAAACTGACTACTGAGTCTTCTGACCAATAAAAATGCTACACTAAGAGCCCCTTTGTGTGTTTCCCAACTCAGACAGAATAGACAAACACCTGCTGTCACTAGATGATAAATCCCAGTGCTCCTAAAGTGAAAACAGTAGAAGTGTGTCCCAAGTGCAGTGCTACCACAAGCAAATTAAAGGAAATGCACAAGGAAAAGCAATAAGTAATTAAAGATAGCAGCAGTGTACTTTAAACAGGTTATAGAAATGTGATTATTCAATAAAGTACTTAGCTTTAGCTGGATGACACCAGATGCATGTCAAACACTTCTGAGACACAGGTGTGGAGACTAAGCATTGAGCTATGTGAATATGAGCCAACAGTTGCTCAATCATGCCAAATTAATATAGGCAATAAAAGCAAACTAAGCTTACTAATAAGCCCTTTGGCCAGTGAAACAACTATAGTCAAGGGTCTCTAGCTTGTTTCCCAACTTGGATAGACCAGGATACTTCCTACTACAACTAAACTGAAAACCCTCAGTCCTTTCTTTGTAATGTAAGAACACAGAACATAGTTTACTAGAGTGTACAAATACACTATTTTATCCAACAACTAGCTAGATAAGGAATTCAGAGCAAGTAAATCAGCAGAACAAACAATGAGAGGCAAAATGCACTATTTTGTTTTCAAAATATGCACATAATTCAAGATATAGGGAATCTCCAAACTCTGACTCCCACACAGTTTGTTATTGTGAAGGGTAGATCATGCCTGCTCAGCTTTGTCGACTTTTTTGAGTCAGTCACCAGAGCTGTGGATGAAGGCAATGTGGTTCATACAGCCTACCTTGATCTGGCCAAGGCCTTTGATACCATTCCCCACTCATAGAAAAACTCACTAAGCAAGGCATCAAACCCTATATCCCTAGGTGGGTTGCAAACTGGCTCACAGATAGAACCCAAAGTGTGAAAGTAGCTGACTCCAAGTCAGACTGCTGCCCAATCATGAGTGGAGTTCCACAGAGATTGGTCCTGGGTCCCCTCCTGTTTGGTATCTACTTCTCAGAAGTCCAGGCCAACACGAAGGGACTCTGGTTGACAAAGTTCACAGATGATTGCAAGTTGGGAGCCATTACTAACCCCCCCAAGTGATGTTGACATCCTACAGAAAGGCCTCACTGAGACCAATGACTGGTGTCAGAATCATGGTCTTAAGCTCAATGCCAAAAAATGTGTCATCATCTCCTTTGGCAAAAACCCATTTCCCATGAATTACTACATCAATGGTAGTCCACTGAACACAGAAGACGTTATAAGAGATCTGGGAACACAGGTTGACAGCAACCTCTGTTTTGACCATCACATTGCCAGCTTGGTCAGAAAGTCCTTCTATGTGACACATCTCATTACTAAGGGTTTTGCATCCAGGAAGAAAGAGGTCATTGTCTCCATCTACTCTTCCCTCCTTAGGCCAGTCATCAAGTACAATGCCCCATTTGGCATGTACCTCACTAGACACATGCAACAACCGGAGAGGCCACAAAAGTACCTCACAAAGAGGATCCTAGGCCTTAAACACTTGACCTATATGGATAGACTCAAAAAAACTCCAACTATTCTCTGTCTCATATCACCTACTTAGAGGAGATCCCTGCTTGACTTACAAAGCCACATCGGACCCAGCTCTGTTAGAAATGCTACATCTAAAAAAATCCCAATCCCTCCGCACCACATGCTCCAGAGACCTCAACCTCATTACCACAATCATCAGAATGTGCTGGTGGGCCAGGTTCATAACCCAGAGAGTGCCCATGCTATGGAATAGACTTTCCATACATGTCAGACAGAGCACCTCACTGGCCCTCTTCAAGAGAAATCTTGATGAGTATATGGGAAATAGAAAATTCACCCCAGGGATCACTCCATTGGCTCTACTTGACAGAGGCACTGGGAACTAAGGTCGGGTGGCATGATTCCAGGGTAATCCTATGGACTAGGTTTGTAAAGACTCCAGGGCCATTAGCCTAGTACATACCTATGAACCTATATAAACAATAGTGTAGAACTGGAGGAGCTCTCAAATCTCAATTTACACTAAGCGTGGGCAGGTTAAAAATCTCCATATTTAAAAAGCACAGCAAAAAATGTAGAGTAGGTGGGAAAAATCCCCAGTAGGGAGACAAAGAGTGCATGAAGTTTTTGCAGGTCTTGAGTCTTATCAGAAAAGACTCTATGTATTTAAATATCACTCAACAGACAAAACAACCAATTAAAAAAAAGTGAAATGTGAAGCCATGGAAATGTAATAGTCTATCTGCCACATAGAACAAAAACACCAGGCCAAACAGATTTCTTAAAAACAGAAAACTAAACGGAAATGGTAAAACAGAAAGCAGTAGTATCAGTTTAAGCAAATCTATATCAAAAACAAAAAGGGATCAGACTGCTTCCCTTGCTTCTTTGTTTCAAATCACTAGTAGGGAGTCAAACAGTACTTGTAGTTTTTGCAGGCCTTGAGTCTTCCTAGAGAAGACAACAATGCAGATATAGTCTGTGTATTTAAGTATCACTCAAGAAACAAAATGACCAATTGAAAAAAAAAAGAAGTGAAATGTAAAACCTAGGCAATTTAAGTGTCTATCACACCTTTTTAAACACCAACCTCAGAATGTAAAACATTGCAATATGATGTGAGGCAAAAACTGGCTTATGGTTTATTTAGAGATAAAGTCAACAGAAGAGAATTTGGTAGAAGTGAGGAAGTAAGTGAAGAATGGAGAGTAAGGAGGTATAAGGGATGAAAAGGTACTTGTTCACATTTAGGGATATAATTATCCTGGTTTTGAGCAAGAACAGCGCCAGATTTTAGCTAGGAAGTCTTTTAGAGTAGTTTTGAAAGATGGGAGGGAGGGTACTGACCTGATGGATACAAGCAAGGAGTTCCAGGCCTTAGCAGTCTTGTATGAGTACAAACAGTACCCAACAGATTTGATATGTTTATAGACACAGGAGTGTTTGGTCATTGGATCACAATAACCGAATGGGAACATTGTTATGTAGAATGTTTTTCAGTGCTGGATATAGAAAGGGATGCTAGATAATTGTATAGGTGGTAAGAAGCTGTGTATATGTTAGTTGATGAGGCAGTTCTAACCAATTTAGGCTTTTTAGTGCTATACAGCTACAGGTTCTGAAAGGGGTATTTGCTGCAAATTTAGCAACTTTGTTGTAGCATTGTTCAAGTTTAAATTTTTGTGAAGCCTAGAGCTTAGTAAGGATGGGAGCACCAAAAAGAAGAGTGGGAAGGAGATATGTAGTGGCAAGTGTAGTTTTAGTTTTGTCGTCCACTATCACCTATAATAATTTGCTATACAAGCTGACTTGAGTGGCTATATTATCATTAGTGAGGACTGTAAATTTTATTTTTCATGAGAGAGGGATTTGGGGGAAAAAGTAAGTTTGGTCTTTTTTGGGTTGAGTATGAGTTTTGAGTTATGAAGCCATGTTCCAGTGGCTGCTAAAGCTTCCTAAGTAATTTTGTGGAGGTGTACTATGTTGTTAGATATGCAAATGAGAGTGGAATCATCTGCATATTGTATTAATGGTGGCCATGTTGTGTGGATGTATAGTGTGTGTTGGTGAAAATGTTAAACAGGAGAGGACCGAGGTTAGAGCCTTGTGGTGCACTGGTGGTGATTTGGAGGTAAGGAAAGAATATGGAGTGATATTTTACTGACTGATACCTATTGGACAGGTAGCTTTTGAAACCTAGAAGGGTGGGCTGAATGAGACCTAGTAAGGACATTTGAAGTAGACATTTGTTGTGACAAACTATGTCAAAGGCTTTAGACAAGTCTAGATACATGAAATAGACTAATTTGCTATTATCTTTAGCTTTATTGAAATCTGTATAGATTAAAAGGGCAATGCTAGTACTATGGGAAACACAGAAACCATGTTGTTTGGGGGCTAGGAGTTCTTCCTGCAGGAGATTGTCTAGCAATAGTTTTTGAATACATTTTTTTTAAGAATTTTGGTGAGGGGAGATAAGATTGCTATATGTCTAAATTTATTAATGTCTGTTGAATTTCTTCCCTTATGCAGAGGGAAAATGTGTGACTTTTTTAGAGAGAGGGAATGTAGTATTCTTTGATTGACCTATTTATAAGGATTGAGATGGGTAAACAATGTTATTGGCTGCTATTTTAGATACTTACTTGGAAGGGCATTACCTGAAGAACACAGTTTAAATTTATTTGAGTAGTTTTATATAGGTTTTGGGCACAGTTTGAAGGTGAGAGTAGATGTGGAAATATGTGACTGTTGGGCAGGGTTGGGATTAGATGTTGAGGAATCCTTGGTTAGGGTTGCTATACTATCTATAAAATAAGAGTTGAACTGTATTAGTTTCTAATGGTGAATTATCGAGAGTGGGGTTCGGGTTGAATTTTGGTGGGTATGTAACATTTCTTTAATAGATGTCCAAAAGTTTTTAGTGTTGTGCTTAGTATTATTCTGGAAGTTATTAGTTTTATGTCCTTATTGATTTGCCTTTTAATATGATTGCAAAGCATTTTGAAATTTCCAAGATATTGCCATTCTTCTATCTTTTCCCTATCCTGCATTAGCATTCAACTCTTTTTGGATAGCCAAATTGCCTTATTTATTTGTTTGTTTTGTGTCTCTGTTCCTTCTAGGAGGTGCAAGGCTCTTTAGGATATTTAGAAAAGTTGTATTGAATTCATTTATAGTTTCTGTATTCATTCAATCATTCATTCATTCATTTTTCTCACCTTCACTGTTGTTTAACATACTTCCTTTCCATACCTGGATATTGCATACTGTAAAAGGTACATCAGATATAAATGCAATTGCCAAATTAAAGATGTAATTTCATTTAATAAAGCAGATAAACATCTCAAAAAGAATAAAATGTATCTCAAAATCTATAGGGCATTTTTCACATTACAAAGAAGCAAAAATTGCAACAGTGATAAATGCTTCCCCAAAAGGTTTTCTAGTATTTTTATAGTTTCATATTCTGTCAAGAAACAACAGTCCTGCAAACTGTTTTAGATATGAATGTTAATATGCATCCAAACACAGGACAACATTGCCTTCTGTTAACCTACTCTGATGTTACTTTTGCAATGCAAGGCTTTCATGAGACAAACAGAACAACAGTCAGTGGCAACTCATATTTCTTTACTTTACATATACTAAGTCCAAGATTCATTTTCTTGGACTATTCCCTTATCTCTGAGGTATGGTGATCTCAGAGTTGGTATTTATAAGTTCAGAGGTGTGAAGGGGTTGCCCCCTTTCAAAAGAAATTTTAAGGAAAAGAGCAGTTTTCAAGACTCACTCTTCTCTTGGATTTCTGTATTTTTTTTTTTTTTTTTTTTTTTTTTGGCACTCGGCATATGCATTGCTGACATTTGCTTTAATTTGCCATCTCATACTGGTTTACAGTGCAGTATTACTGTCCAAATTAATTTATGCAATTATATAAACATTTCTTTTAGTTTACACTTTGTTTTTTTAGAAAGATTACATGAATTTTAAGATAAATAGGACAGGAAAATAAGGGCTGAAAACTCCACATTCAACTAACATTTTTTCATTACTTATATTTTTTTTCCAGAAAGTCACTGCGAAGGAGAATTTCTTCCAAGGTGCAGAGACTCTGAATGTGATGGGAGTAAGATGGGGGGGGGGGGCATAGCTGCAGATGATTCTTCAGAGGTGAAGGCCAGCTATCCTTCCAAAACAGCAGTTTTGGATTAACAGCTAATCTAGTTTCTTTTGCAAGAAAATGCATTATACAGTTTGGCTTTGGTTATTTACAGTACCTCCATCCATATGTTAATATTTCTGAGAACCAGCAGTATAATTTTTCTTAAACTAAAAGCTATACAGACATCGAAATGTCCAATTATTGCTTTTTAAGCCAGATGTAGTTATTTTTAATCATTTTCATATATGACAATATTATACATAGCATCAATTTCTTTTAATACAATGTCCTTGTTAGAAATATAAATATAATTAATATACTTTTATAAATATATTATATAAATATAATAACTGGCATTTGGTATACAAGCTATATCTAGTTTTTCTAATGTCTTCATTTATATAAATATGATCCTTGGCAGTTGACACACTACACACAGTTTTTGTTTGTACATAATGTGCATTCTCTGGACTAAGGCATCTGAGACATTTCTAAAGTTTGGACCACAGCTGTTGCTTTTACTTAGTGTATTCACACATAGATGTTCATGGTGTGTTTTTTTAATAAAGTATAAAATTATAGCTAAAAACAGTATTTAATTGTAACTTTATTTAGAATTAACTTCCTCCAGCATACAGCAATGTATTCATTAGAATAATGTTGTAAATAAAGAAATCTGAATGTATATTTAGAACAACATTAGCCATCTTTATTAAATGTACTATTATAGGATGTTACTAGGCTAATTACCACTAGGGTGTTTACAAGCCTAGCCATGCATCAGAAAAAAATTGGGTCCCAAGTATCATACGGGGGGGGTGCATGTTAGTAGGCAAGTAGCTAAGGATTTTTAGGGGGCTCTTAGGATAATACTTTTGTTATTGATGGCCTCTGCACATAAGGGACATGGGGCCAGTCTGGAGAGTAAATATATGATTTCCCATCCTGTTGTCTAGGTTTAGTTTGAATAAGTTGAGGGATGAACTCTGTTTTACATAGATGGGAAGGCTATTCTATAGTGCAGGGATCCTTTGGGACTTATATCTATCTCTTCAACATATTCTGTTTAAGCTGGAAGTGAAGTTTAGACCCCCAAAACTAGTGTTTCTGGTGCTGTTAATTTTGCACATGTGCAACAGATCCATCAGGGGCCAGGCTGGGTCTGAGGAAGCCTATCAGACAAAGATGCCCTTTCAGCATCCTGTAGGAGACTGAATACAGAAACAGAGCCTTTAGGTGATCAGTGTAGGATGGGTTATTCATGTCCTTAATTTTCCTGGTGAGAAACATTTGTGGACATTCCAACTACTGCAAGTATCTGATTAGATATGTGCCAAAGCAGAACTGTATTCAATGCTACATCTGATAAGGGACAAGTAGAGTGGAACTATAACTTTTTGAACCTGGATGCCATACCCTTTCCTACAAGTTAGGTGACATACAATCATTTTCTTGTTATCTTAGCTACATGTTGGTCAAAGTCCAGATTGCTGTTTCATATGTTCCTAGAGCCCTTAATACTGAATCAACTTTTAAGGATGTTTTAGTGATGGAGTAATTGACTTGGATTGACAGTTTCCCAAAGGACATTATAATGCAGTTTTTTGCACTGAGTTTTATGCT
This sequence comes from Protopterus annectens, assembly GCF_019279795.1. Lineage (NCBI taxonomy): Eukaryota > Metazoa > Chordata > Ceratodontiformes > Protopteridae > Protopterus > Protopterus annectens. The sequence continues at coordinate 1,503,787,364 of NC_056733.1, read as the reverse complement.
ATGGTTTTGGCACTAGTCATTTGTCTATGTTAAACCCATTTGCAAGATGTTTGTGTCTTGAGGGAATCTATACTAGCTTGCAGGTTACAGTCATCTGTGACCTTGGTGACCGAGAAGCCATTAATGTTAGCCTTAACTTTTTAGGAGTAGATGCCAAACAGGAGCAGGCCCAGAACAAAGTCCTGGGATACTCCACTTACAAACAGTCTCTTGGTAGAGGTGGTCTCACTGATTCTGACTTCTTGAGTCTTGTCTGTGAGCAAACCAGCAATCTAGAGAGTTATGTAAGGATTTACACCTAGCACAGACAACTTGTCAACAGTACATAGGTGTTGTATTTTATCAAATGGCTTAGCCAGGCCAAGCTATGCAGTATGCATTGTTTTACCTTCATCCGTTGCTTTTGTGACCCTCTGAAAGAAGTCTACCAGTTTAAGTAGGCATGACCTTCCCTTAACAAAGCCAAATTGGAATGGGTCCAGTGTCTGTAGGTTGCCAATGTTCTTGTTTATCATTTTCATAATAATTAATTCCATGGCTTTACATATTAGGCTTGTCAGACTGATGAATCTGTAGTTTCCTAGGCAAAAGTAGAAAACAATACTTCACAATTCTGAAAGTCAACTGATTAATAAGTCACAGAGCATTCGGATAAAATCCTTCATCAGTGTAAACATATAACAGATCCATAATTGCAGTATTTATAATAAATCTTAGAACACATGACACAACTTAACCAATCACAGAAACAATTAGAAAATCAACAGTTAGTTACTTTAAAGCATACTGAGCTTATTCTTGTAACTTTAGATATAAAATCTTTATTTACTGTTATTCCAGATATATATGATGTAGACAGGATTAGATACATTCTATGTAAATATGGTAAATATAATACATATGAAATTGAAACTATTTGTTGACAACTGGAGTTGGTACTCGAAAATAATGTTTTTCTCTTTAACCAGCAAGTATACCATAGAATATCGGGTGTCACAATGGGCACTGACTTGAATAGTTATAATGGACCAAGGGAATATAGCTCTAAGATACTTTTTTATAATCATTTTTTCAATGACATTTTTATGATATGGTACGGCCAACAAGATGAATTAGATAGTTTTGCACTCTATTTGAATCCAACAACAGATTTTTTGAGTTTAGAAATGAATGCTTTTAAAGTTGAAATGAATTTTTTAGATGTAAAAATACAGTCTGATAGAGTTATGATAAACAGGAGAATCTACAGAAAAATGTACATACGAAAAAATATTTACACAGGAGGAGTATGCATGCTAAAGATAAATTTAAGGGCATTGTAAAGAGCCAATATATGTGATCAAGCAGACTTAATACAAATAATATAGTATGTACTGGGCAAATGCTTGAAATGACAGATGAATTTTTAGCATGAAGTTATAACTCAAATTGTTTATATACTATTAGAAATGAAGTGGTGGGATTAAGACAACATGAAGCTAAACCATATTTTTCAAATAAGGGTACAATAGATGAACGATTAAATATTAATAGAGGCCCAGCACCGCTGCGATATCTTACAACTTTTAGTAGATGTAGTCAAGCAGTGGAAAAAATTATTAAGAATAATTGGAGTATTCTGCGGGCTTTGCCAGAGCTAAACCAATGGACATGTGATAAACCAATATTTACTTATAAAAATTGTAAAAATCTTGAAAAGCGTCTATGCTATAAAGATGTTTCTATGAATAGGAAGAATTATGTCAGTTTCAACAAGAAGGGCACTGTTCCATGCTTTCATTGTTCTTGTTGTACTGGTAAATGTACTTCTAATGAATTTATCCATTCCACTACTTCTAAGAGATGTTCTGCTACATGTAACAAACCTTTAATTATTTATTTGGCTACATGTAAGGGCTGTTCATTCTTCTACATAGGAAAATCAACTTAGATAGCTGAAGGATAGAATTGTAGAACATAAATCCAATATACGCAGGGAAATTATGACGAATGCCCTTGCTAACACGTATATGATAATGCCTCACGTATCTTTAATTTTAGAGCTATGGAAGTGTTACATACTGACATGAGGAGAGGTGATATAAATAAACTTGAAACAAGAGAATATGACTGGATCATTCATATGCAGGATGACTCATACCTAGGTCTTAATAAGCAAGTTGCTATTAAACCTATTTTAAAATATAAACAGCATTTTTTAAAAATATAATTATTATGGCTGTACATATTAGTAAAATGTGTTTTCATCATGTGACAAATGTAGTTTTTAATATTGCTTTAAAGTAATTAATTGTTATAATTTTCTAATTGTTTCTGTAATTGGTTAGGTCGTGTCATGTGTTTTCAGATCTCTCAGTTAGAGCATCTTCTGTGTGGTGACATGCGTGAATAGGCATTCCTTCATTGAAGGTTGTGCATTAGGCCCGGCAAGCCAGTACGTAAAAATCTACTGCCAATCATTAGCGGACGGGAGTTCCGCTGTGGCAACCCCTATCCAGGAAAAGCCGAAAGACACAAACAAACTGTGACTGGATCTGTTATGTGTTTACACTGATGAAGGATTTTATCCGAAAGCTCTGTCACTTATTAAACAGTTGACCTTCAGCGTTGTGAAGTATTGTTTTCTGCTTTTGCATTTTGATTTTTTAACTACTTCACTTTATCACGGTTTATCACTTTTACCTTGCTGGATTGCTTTTCTGTAGTTCCCTAGGTCAGGTGATGGTCCACCCTTGTAAAGGTGAATGACTGTTGCAGTCCTCCATTCAACTGGAATGTAGCCAATTTCAAGGTTGTAGTTGAACAGTTCTTCAAATGGTCCTGATAGGTCATATTTTAAACTGTTCAGGAGGCAAATGGAATGTTGTCAGACCCATGGAAGTAGAGTTCTTGGATTTAACAAGCCCTGCCAGCACCTGATCCCTGCTGATTGCTGGGGGGAGTGGTGGTGGGGGGAGGGTTGAGCTGTATTTATCAGCCAGTCAGTGTGCTATGAACCCTGATCAGTGTACGTGGCAATGATCAGCACCAGTTCAGCACACTTTTGTGTGTTAACCCTAAGGTTCCGGATGTAGCTGAAGAAGGCCTTCTGATCGTCCTTAGACTGTAAGGCTATCCTGACCTCATAGTTGACCTTATTGGACTTAACTAGACTTCTTAGTTTCTTGTTTAGTTGTATAAGAGAACACTTATATTCAAGGGAGATGCTTTATCTGAGACATAAATGGTGCATTCCTACTGTGCCCAAATGGTATTACTGCAAGAATGTAATCACATTTTGGATGGGGGCTACATCTTAGCCAAATAAGCAACCTAAGTAATTACCCTGCTGAAAACAAAAACTGAAACACCCTAATTAGAGAAACCCCCAGATATTGTTTCCTCTAACGGGTCTATGTTAAATCAGCAAACACTTAAAAAAGCGAACGCTGATTTATTGACCCCATGTAAGTGAAAGCTTACAATCCCGAACACTTAGAACAGCAATTTTTTTTTTCCCCAGGAAAAAAAATCGCTGTTCCAAAAAAGAAAAAAAAAACTTTAAAACATTACACACACCCCTACTTGAATATACCAACTCTGAGATTGCACTACAGTGATGTAAACGGCAAAATAACAAAGGAGGCCAAGCGATTTCTTTCCCAGGGAAAATAATTTGCGTATATGCCGTTTCAGTATTTTGCCATGTTGTGCTTTCAAGTTTGATCAAGATGCATTTAAAAGAATGTGTCTTTGATCATATAATAGGGAACCTCACTAAAGCTATGTCTGTGCCTCAGAAGTTAATGATGTATTACAAAACATCAGAGCATCTAAACAATATTATGAAGCAGATATTTATATGTCCTTTTTGAGTGAGACACAATGTATTTTTACAAATTAATTCTCATTTGATAAAAACCTCATTATGAGTGATGTTATTTACTGATACTTAGGTTAAAGTTAGAATTCAATATGTAGTGTTGTTTTTGCATTTATGTCCTGTTAGAATTATTGAAAACTATTTTAGAAAAATGACAACCCTGTGTTCATGTTTCATTACAGCATGAAATAGATTTCATTGTATAAGGGTACTTGCAAATGAAGGCTGCATGTTAAGTATACGAGTGATTTTCATCATGTCATCCAATTTAAATAAGCACATTTTTTTGCCTGTATTTTGTGAAATCATTGATTGTTTTCTACATCTAATTGAAAAAAGCTATAGAGTTTAAAGAAGCAAATTCATTGATGTCTTAAGAAGTGGTGTTTACTGTTTATAGAATAATGTATTCATTTACACTCGAGCTCTACAGTCTGAATTAACAGTTGGTTCTTTAATAGGCTTCCTTTATCCCTTTTAATCCTGACTTAAAGTCTGAAGCTTTGCCCCTCATTAGGTCACCAAGGCCTTTGCTTTCCTTTGCTTAACTCAGATTTTTCTGTCAACAATGTCACCTTAAGAGGTGAATGCATATATCAAGAGCATTCAAAACAATATGACATCGTTCATATATTTTAAAAATGCATTTCGTAATGCAATTTAAAATGGAAAGTGTAAAAGTTTTATCTGTGATTCACCAGATCATAATTTGAGGAAAATGACTTAGCAAAGCAGTCATTTTGACTAAAGCACACTTTTCTTGTGTAGGCTAAAACATTTTCAGACCATTCAAGCTGTTGGAAAAAACAGTGTGTGTGCGTGTGTGCGTGTGTGCGTGTGTGTGTGTGTGGGTGTGTGCGTGTGTGCGTGTGTGTGTGTGTGTGTGTGTGTGTGTGTGTGTGTGTGTGTGTGTGTGTGTGTGTGTGTGTGTGCGCATGTGTGGTACTCTGCCTGTCTGTCACAGAAGATAGCACAATGGGTAAGATGTTCTCGTTTCAAGATTACTGCCTGCACTATAAAATATATTCAGTAGTGAGGTACAGGAGCACAGCCCTCTGAACCAGGAAAGAATGAGGGATCCCTCAAAATGCTATTTCTGTTTAAAATCTAGAAGTAATGGTCATTTTCACCAAAGTGGTTGTCAATGCTGATGATGCTTATGGCATACCAGATGTCACACCTATGTCTGAACATAAGTTCATAATCAACAATAATTTCAAACTCTTTTTGATATGCTGTATGCACTTTGTGTGTGTGTGTGTGTGTTTGTGTGTGTGTGTGTTTGTGTGTTTGTGTGTGTGTGTGTGTGTGTGTGTGTGTGTGTGTGTGTGTGTGTGTGTGTGTGTGTGTGTGTGTGTGTGTGTGTGTGTGTGTGTGTGTGTGTGTGTGTGTGTGTGTGTGTGTGTGTGTGAGATTTAATATCAGACATAGTCAAATCCATCTCTTTAAGCTAAATAACAGTGATTCATTGACTATCAAGAATCTAAAATAAAACTGCATAAGCATCTCTATACTCCCAGATCTCTAAATATGCCAACTATGAAATCAAACAGCAGTGATAAGAAAAATAAAATATTCTTAATCCATTATTTTGTGATCCAATAGCAGACTGCTACAGTGGAAAAAGTATGCAAATAATCCAGAAAAAGAGCCCATATGAAGGTGGGGGTTTCACTTCCCCCAAATCTCTGTATATATTCTGAGACCATACGACAGTAGGGACAAGTAAAGACTTCCTAATCTCTACCTAAACACAATCTCACATTTTTTATTTACATTTGTTTTGACCAGCAGTGATCTGATGAAATGAGACAGATGGTCATGTTCATGATGAAACAAGAAAATCATTGCATTTTTAGAACTTTAGAATATATTTATATATGTTTGAGTGAATGGCATTTAATCTAAAATCAGAATATCTAAACACAAGTCATCTAAACACATTACATGTAACCCAGCATAACTCAAAAACATATTAAACAAGAAAAAAAAAGATTTTGTAGGGGGATAAGTCATCCTGTACCCCGTGTAACAACTCTGCAGTCACACTACACTGGCGGAAAAGAGCAGAAGTGTACCATTTGGTCGAAAACCAGTATTCAAGGCATAAAACTGGGATTTGTCCCCCTTCCCAATGTTGTTTGACCCTGGAGTTGGTATATATAGTTAAGAGGGGTGTGGGGGGTGCAGCCCCCAACATTAGAGGGTGTGGGGAGTGAAACTCCCACACCTATTTTCATTTAAAATGTGTACTTTTTGTTTTCTTTTCTTCTTTTAAAGGAAACTATGTGGGGGGCTGTGCCCCCCACACTCCCCCAACTATATGTACCAACTCTAGGGTTGCACAACATTGGGGAGGGGGACAAATCTCAGAATTATGCCTTGAATATTGTTTTTTGACCAAATTAAATATATATATATATATATATATATATATATATACACACACACACACACACACACACACACACACACACACACATCTATCTATAGACTTCAATATATATGTGGGGGAATTGAATATCATCGAATCCGCTTTGGACATGATCTGTTTAGACGACTACACAGATGGTCGATAGGTATGTGTGTTTGCACAATTTTCAATGTTGGGAAATATGCACTTTACCAGAATTGTGTAATTTTGGAGTTAGTATACATAATAATTGCCCTCCCACCCCACAAAAACAATGTTTTAATTTTATTTTTGAGTTTGTGTTTAGCATGGCCCACAATTGTTGCCTGACACATGCTTAATAGCATAGCAACATTTGCAAAGTCAGCTTTGTGAGTGTTTATGTTTGGCTGCTTTGATAAAATTCAGTACACCCACATATATTTATACTGTAGGTATATATTAACAACTCATTAGAAATCCATTTACATGTATTTCTATGTACTGATTCCAATACAGGTGAATACCTTTGAGACCAATATGTGTATGCTGCAAATACAGGTAAGAAAATGGTGCTGAGATGCATTCATCCTTCACCTGGAATGATGTAGAAATTTAAGGAAAGGATAATTGGTTTCATTAATTGGTTATAGCTTCTCTTAGTCCAGGTGGATACAGTATGTGTCAATGTGGGATGAGGGATGCTTGACAGTTCAGCTTGTATCACGAGCGCAGCCTGCACCTCTCATTCAAAGGCTTTGCATACTGTCTAAAGTCTTTACTGGTCCCCAGTGCCTTTTTTAAACAAAGTCCAGTGGATGGGTATTCTAAATTAACTAACATGTCTATCCCAAAACTGGATCATATTAGTACCAGAAGTCAAAAGAATAAATTACCTGATCTTGAGTTACTCTTGCATTTGGAAGACATCCATGTCTGTGTAGTTTCTAAAATTTGTTTAACTGTAAAGAATTCACTTCTTCTGTAACTGCATATTGCACTATTCGTGTTTCCATTCCTTATGGCAACTAGTCTAACATTTCTGCATTTCTCAAAGAACATATTGTATCAAGACAGATGCCTAGGGACCCACAAAATGAACATACTGAGTTACAGATCATTCTAGATGGGATTAATTATCAATTAATAGCTTGTTACAGAAGACCTTCTTTGTCTCAGGATGACCATCTAAGATGCATCAGTGTTCTAAATGATTTTTCTATTAGTACCAAATCCATTATTTCGGATGACTTTAACTACCTTTCAATAATCTGAGACACAGTACCTGCAATGTAGGATATGCTCAAAAACTACTAGACTTTATAAAAAAAAACTCCCTTGAACTGTTGATAAACAAATCTATTAGATGACACAGCATTCTTTACCTGACTTTTATGAATATAGTTGTCTCTCTCACTTCTCTGGTATGTCCTTCTTCAGTGAAGATTAACCACAAACTTGTGACTTTCTCCTTTAAACTCCCAAACGTCCATACCAGGTTTTACACTCTTCATGTTCCCATTCTTCGGGGCAACTAATGTGGAGTCTTCATGTTTTTCAAGGAGCATATTACCTCAAGGCAAATCCCTCAGGACCCACAAAATGAACTCACTGAGCTACAGATCATTCTAGATGGGATTAACTATCAATTAATACCTTATTACAGAAGACCTTCTTTGCCTAAAATTGCCTAGACTTTATTAATAAAAAGCTTACCTGAGTCATTAGTAAACACACCTACTAGAGGACACAGCATTTTATCACACTCTTACAACTCTGGTATTTCCTTCCTCAGTGAAGTCTTATGACAAGCATGTGACTTTGACATTTAAACTTCAAATATCCCATACATCCAAGTCCACTGAACTCAAGGACTACAGATATGCTGACTTCAGTCAACTTTATGATGAGATATAAAAATGTACTAATGATTGCCCTACCCGTGATCTTGATACCACATCAAGCTTCAGTAAAAAATTGTATACACCCACTTAGAAAAATGCACAGAGCAAGCAGTAGCTGTCAAAACTACATATCATGGAAAATTCAATCCTAAAGCAACCTAGTTGTCAACCTCCATAATAAAGTCTATAACAAAAGAAAGAAACTCCTGAAATTATAAAGCAGATCCACACCCATCTAATACAGATAAAAAAGCATTACAAACATCTAATAAAGCTATCAGGTTTACTGATGGAGACTTTGAACTTAGGATGGCCTCTGTATAAAAACATACGTACCTCTCAACCTTTAGTGCAAGAATTCCTAGCAAGCCAATAATACTTGGGGGAGGGAGGCTCAAAATCAGATTTTTAGATATTGATATAAAGTTAGAAAGTTGCTAAAATACGTTTTGTATTAGCATGTATTTGCTGGAGAATATGAAATCTGAAACTCAAATGTCTGTCATTATTTAGTTTTCAATGATATGCAGAAAATTACAAATTTTATGAGGAGCAGACCAAAAATATGATGCAAAAATCTGGACATTCTGTAAAATGCTGGACACTTAAGAGACATGAACAGATAATATAGATCCATCTTTAGGTATGACTGACATTTAACATTGCTCTGACCTTATTTGTAATGATGACACCTGTTCTGACCCTACAGGCATTGCCATTGTCCTCACAAAAAATTAAGCCCAGTTTCACCCCCAAGACTTCTTTCTAAAATCCTGAAATACCCGAATCTCTTACTCTTCAATTATCTATAAAGATCATTTACTGAAAATGCTAACTGTAAGTGTTAAGTGTAAGGGTGGGAGGTTGGCATAATGGTTAACATGTTTACCTTATAAACACATAGTACAAGGTTTGATTCTCACATGGGGTAATTGGCTAGGCTTAAAAATGGCCCACAAGAGCCTAGTACTAATCTATGAACGAATTAACTCATCAACCAAGACCAAAAATAAATCCTCCATCAGATCTGATAATACATCTGATTGCTTAAATAATAGTGATAAACATACCCTTGCAGACCCACTCCTTAAACTGCTTAACCTGAGTTTACCTACTGACTTTGTGCCTGATGAGTGCTGCACTGCAGTGCTAATGCCCCTGAAAAAGTGAGGCCTCACAACTGGCCCATGTAATTACAAACCTATCAGTCTAACAAGCCTCAACTTCTATACCATGTAACATAGTATAACTGACCTCATAAAGTACACTTTGAAGTCAAGTTAGCTTTGTCATGGATATGTACTGTCTAATGTACCTAGTAAACTTCCTTGAAAGGGTAATGTAGGTGGTGGGTGACTATGTGGTACACTCTGCATATCCTGACCTAATCCAACAAACAAACGGCAAAAGACCAAAACTGCTAAAAATGCGGACTGCACACAATAGGAGAGCTGGTAAAACACAGCTTTAATATTATAAAGACTAGTACAAATATTGATAAAATCCAGATAGTAGTGAGCGCTTTCGGCAAGTTAAAATAACCCGCCTTCATCAGACAAACCATGAGATTGAGTCAAGATGTCTTATACTGTACAATTAAAAACGGCAAACCAATCATGTTAAAATGCATTTGCTAAATAAGAAAAACTCCATAGCAACCTTAAAAGGGCATAAATTCAAGATGCAAGTTAAAAACGAGTAAATCATCATTAACAATTGCTAGTAAATAGTGCAATAAATGAAAACAACTGAATAACAGTTAATTACATGCATTTCAAGTTAATCTCAAAGTGCCGTGTGGCACTAGACATGAAAAAAGCGTATATAAATGCCAAATGCCGAAAAAGTACTCAAACTAAATAAAGCTTGCAAATTTTAGTGCCAAACCCGGTACACCCCTGGTGCGATGTCTAAGCTGAGTTGTATTAGCTCCAATAAATTACTTGAACCACAAATGCACGTTACTTGGATTGTGGATAACAGATAAATTCATCACAATACGTAAATGCCTAAATCAAAGCAAACTTAAGCTTCTAAACTACGGCACAACTAGAAATAAACATGCTGGACAGACTGATAAACAAACAGCCCCAACCATTGTTTTGCAGCTATTATGTTCCATAACTTGCCTGCACAAAACCATATATACACAAGTGCAGATATAATTAAGAACTATGTGACACTTAGAATGGAAAAGATCTTAAACACAATATTCAGACCAATCTATATGAAACCTATTGCATATTACAATTGTTAAAAATAATAGAAGTGTCAATAAAGATAACCAAATACACAAACTCCTTAGTCATAATAGATTTGATTATGAATCATAAACAATTTGAGGAACAAAATATAAATGTGCATAAAAATCAATCAAATGAGATCACAGTTGCTACGGAGAATACTAAACTGCAGTAGTAGGTTATGATATCTACCTATTATAGGATAACCATTTTAAAACACATTTGATTGATAGTCCCTCATTAATACCGGGGAATATGTGAGCTCTAGTCCTAACCTAGCCAGCACCTGCAATACCATTCCTCATATTTTAAAAATCACCCTGTATGTTTTAAGTTGGGTAGCAAACTGGATGAAACAGAACATACAATGCAAGTTGTAGGTGCTTCGGCAGAAAGAAAGAAAGTCACCAGCAGCATCCTTTAGGGGTCAGTGCTGGGACCACTGCATTTTTATCTTTACTTCTCAGAACTCCAAGAAGAGAGCCAAAACCTATGGTTAATAAAGTTTGCAGATGACTGTAAACTAAGGGCTGTTGTTAAGTCACTCTCTGACACCAAAACCCTTGAGAATGACCTGCCCCTTGTAAATTCTTGGTGTATAAAAATGGACACAAACTAGATGTTAAAAAGCATAGTATCATCACCTTTGGTTGACATTCACTGTTTTTATAATACTGTAGAGGCAGCACACCACTACAAAACAAAAATGGAGCTAGGAACCTGAGGATATGGATTGATCATTCTCTCTGTTTTGACCATCATGAGACAATGGTTGTCAGGACATTATTTTATTTAGCAAAGCTAATTGCCAGTGGAATATCATCAAGGTCTAAAGAGATAATCATGCTTGTATACTCAGCATTAATCACAGCAGTTATTGAGTACAACACCAGTTCTGGGTATATCTCACTAAGCTTATCAAACAATTAGAAAGACCCTAAAGGTTCCTAATCAAAATCTTCACAGCCTAAGATCACTGAACTATCAATACAGCATAGAGACCTTTACTGAACATCTTATAGAATTTTGAGGAGAAATATCTGAGTAACTTACCGTGCCATAAGAGACCCAGTTATTCTGGACCTCCTGTATCTCTTTAAGTTCAATGTCTCCACCAACACTAGAACCAGGTCTTTGCCAGCAGATAAATAAAACATAGTGGAGACAGGTTTATAACCAGTCACCTCTCCAGACTGTAAAATAAACTTCCCCTTCATATCTAAGCAGTGTGATTCAGCATCTTCCTTTAAACATAACCTATATATCATATATGGGTTTTTACAAATTTACTTTGGGATTGAATGCTATGGCCCTCCTGGAGAAAAGGGTGAGCCTGAGGGAGGGTATTGCCAAGGCATAAATTGGAAATACATGACTATCTATGAAACTGAAGAATTATCTATGAATCTAAAGGATAAGAACAGAGCAGTTATTCTTTGCTTGCCTGCCATTAATACTCTGAAAGCATTGAATGGATGCTGTAGTGATCCTTTTCTTTCTTCCTCTATTTATTCCATACATAAATTGTCAGAAATATTCTTGTTTTGGTATACCTTGTTATGTGTCTTCTTATAAGACTGCTTTATGTGCTGATATTTTAATATTGTTATTTAGACCAAAGGTGTCAATGAAAATTTCCAGTGATTTAAAAATGATTTATAAACAGTTTGATATTACATAGATAAAAACCCTTACTAAGCATTTTTGCACAGAGGATTAGTCACATATTCAAGGTAGATGGTAATATCTATGCAGTGAAGCAGATTACATGGTAAAAAGATCTATAGACATTTGATCCATCGATAAATATTCTAAGCTGTATCTGACAAAAATTTTCCTAGGTATTATAGGCTTTCTGAAAATGTAGAATGCCTGATTTAATCAGGTCATTCCTTAAACCGACAAGTCAATGTCCATTTAGTACCAACTTATTATTCAAAAACTTCTCTCATATGGATATAGACAGGGATTCAGAGAGGCTTACCATGCAGGTTAGCCTTACATGAGGGGAAAAGCATAGCCATTTGCCCCAGCATAGGAAGCCTTATCATGGCCAGTTTCTTCTCACGTTAAGTGTTTCTGATTCATAGCCCACCCTAAATTGAGATTTTCTACTAGCTGGGTCCTTTGTGCAAAGGGCCATCATGCAGGTAGAGCTGCATGTTACTGCAGCAGTCTGAGGGTAGTGGCTAATGCTCATTAACACGTGCCTGCCTCCAGAGATGCCAGCAGCTCACAGTTCATGTTTCTGAGTGATTTAAAATTGGAATTAAAAGTGAACACCATCAAAAGTAGTCCTGAGGAAGACATCAAGCTGCAGGTAATTTCAGACAAGACATGAGGGTGAGGGTGTTTGTGGATATATGTGTGTGTCTGGATATGTGTATGTATCTGTAGGGGTATGAATGAAGCTGTAAGAACATGTCCATATGTGCGGATGGTTGCACTAGAGGTGTGAATGGCTGAATGTTTTCATGAGTGAGATCAACAATGGGTTGGGGCTTGTTTTTGATGAGTGGATATGTATGTATGTCTGTGTGTAAGAATGGGCCTTTGCTGAAGTAAGTAATCTGTGGGTTTCTAGGGAGAGCAGTACCATTGTAAGGTCTAAGAGTGCTAGTGTTATCAAGATTGTAATTCAAAGACATGCTAATGAGCCAATAATGACATCTTTCAAAATACAGCTATAGCTGTCTATGAATCGCATTTACTCACCGTTGAGGTCATTCAGCCACGTGTGGTAGGCACTTACCAAGAGCAGTGAGCTTCTTTCCGTGTCCTAAGTATTATCTGAAGAAGGGTAAATAAAGAATGATTAACTAGGTGACATTTATTCTTCATAAAACATTTTGTTTTTAAGTATTTTACAATCTTTTCATCACTGAATGTTTCACTACTTTTCACAATGAAATGGAACAGTTTGAATTCAACCAGAGTTTTTAACTAACAGAAACAGGATGGAAGTTGTTTTTCCCTGATTATCTGTATAATGGCATTGGGTAACAGTGGCTATATCATGTAACTGGCAGCACACCATCATGTGCATTTAGTGCATGGAGGTTGTAATGTCACTGCATGAAGTGTAGAAATGTGTAGAAGCATTGTGAGGAAGACAAGTACCCTTACTCACTGAGATAGAGTTTTTGAACCCCATTACGTTAATGTGATAGTGTGAAATGAAAATGGGAGTATCTTTGTGAAACAGTCATGGAAAGACTACAGGAGCAATAGTAAGCAATGTAGATAGCATAGCCAGCAAGCATGAAAGGGCAGGACTTTACAGGAGGACATGGTGAAGGGACTGCTGTAAGATAGCAAGAGTGGTGCAGCTGGAGGTACCTTGACAATGTTTTGCAGAGCAGAGCACATTTCTAATATGGACAGAAAGCATCAGAACAATGAGGACAATAGAAATAAGTGCCATGCTCCATATTTCAAACCTGTCCAAATGAACTAGATCCCCCAGGTATCTGCATAGCATGTCATACATACTAGACGGATAGGCATCTTGTAAAACAATCTTTTGGGTGTGTGAATCTCACTATGACACTATGGTTAATATATTTTTGTGCCCATTGCTTATTTTTTCTAAATGGGCTACTCTGGCTCTCCACATAGAAACATTGCATTTAAGACATTCACCCGATCATGTTCTTGTTTCAAGTTTTGCAGCACTGTTGTGATAGATGCTGTCCCCTTACCCATTTCATATTTTATGTGCACGGCAGTCCTGCACTTCCTAGTGGGTGTACCAGCCAAAAGGAAATTAGAAACGTTAAGGGTGCTCACTACTTTTGAGGAACCTTGGTCTCCTGATATTGTGAATGACCAGACATTAAGCTTCCTTAAAAGCATTTAACAATAGTAGTAGTAGGGATATAGGGACAGCTGTTCAACCTCCAGCATTTTCACCTTAACACTGAAGAGTTCATTACAGACAGTCTTTTATTTTCTTGACATGAGGTCATGAGGGCATACATCAGGGGGAACAGTTGCCTGTTGTCTCCATAGGTCAAGCAAAATGGTTGACAATCTCTACTGTAGATGAGAAATATGAAATGTATAAGATGTTATTTGAAGTGTGCCATGTCTCTGTAGGTTCTACATGTTAGTAAAGATCAGGACAGCGATCACTTCAGTTTCTATGATTCCATGGAGGAATGTCTTCTCATGTAAAGGAAACATGGCTAGCGTGAATATCCTTACAGCAGTGATAGTCTGGTATAGGATCTGTGCCCTACTTCCTGGCACACATCATATGTATTATGTATGGGGCACCATTGTCCCTTGCTGTACTGAACTACTTTGCTATGTGTTTGCCATCTGAAGAGAAGCGAAACCTCCTCCTCGTTCTGCCTGTTGTGCTTCACATTACTATGAGGAGGGTTCGCTTCACCTGTTCTGTGTTGCACTTTGTGCTATTTGAGTTGGAGGGGTTGCAAAGAGATTTTCTTCCACTGTGCAGTGTGGTTTTTGCAGAGAAATGTAGCACATTTCCAAAACCTGTAATGCTTTGCATTATTTATGTTAGGGTGTGCACAGAGGACTGTATGGACCCTGCTGCTTATATTTCTTATTTAATGTATGCAGGTTTGTAGCTTGGTAAACTATGCTCTCTCATACTGTATTTTGTTTTCCCCTTACCACGGAGTTGTGTGCAAGGGAGCTTTCTCTCCATCCTGCTTTCACTCTGTCATCAGAGTTGTGAGTTCCTTGTAGGGGACCTTTGATCAGCTCTGCAGTCTGCAGTTATTGCATATAATTAGGTAGTGTTATAGGCTGCCTCAATTTTGTAAAGTGAGTTTTGTGATAATGGGACTCACACTCACTGCACTCATATTTACAACAAGGAGCCACTGTGTAGCTTAGACAACTAAAAGAGACAGTCTAAGATGTTATTTTAAAGTTATACATGTGAATGGTAACTAAAAGCACTGGGATACACAAATCTTGTAAGAGGTGAAGGGATGCTGAACTGAAACCAAACTGAAGACCTAGTAAATGTTTCTTTTCATACATAAAAATGAATGCAGGTGTGAATAAATATTCAAAATAACTTAATGAAGTATTAATTTTATACATAATTAATAGCTACTATGATGACCATATATAAAAATAACTCATCTGAGACTCTTGACTGAGACTTTGGATGTGTTTTTTTTCTTTCCTTTCCTGTTCTGTCCTGTCATGTCTGTAACAAAGATGATATTGTAATTCATTAGGTAGATATAAAAAAATGTACATAATACATGGAGTCCACTGATTATGTTTTGAAGTGAAGGAAAAGATAACCTTGTTATTGTATTATAATGAGGTCCTTTGCGAGCCTTGCTAATAACATGTTTATATATAAACTTTTAATTTCTCCAAGTCATTTTGGTTTCTAATACAGAGATGGTGAACCTATGGCACACGTGTCAAAGGTGATACACACCACATTTTGGGTGACATGCCAGTGATCACCAACATCCAAGTTAGCAAAGTCACTGTTTTTGCATTCTTTGCTCATGTGAAGTGGACTGCATTATTTTGTGTCAGGAGCTCTTGATATGCCAAACCCAAAAGGTTTTCCATCACTGTATCTAATACCATGTTGGGAATGGACCCCATTCCTAAGTCAAAGTATGATTAAAGTTCATGAGATTCAATTTTTGATGTTAGTCAGAAGTGCTCTTCACAGCACCCACAATGTTCCCAATATTGACTCCTGCAATTGATATGGATTTACATGTATTGGTAACATATCAGAGTATCACTGTAAATTCTTTTTTTGTAAGACCTGTTGCACCTACTACTATTGGAACTGTCTGGGTATCCTTCTACCAAATTACCCTCGTTTCTGCCTGCAAGTCCTGGTATTTTATGACTTTGTGTCTCTCTGTACATAATACAATGTAGTAACTGGATGTTGCAATTTCAATGATCAATGCTACTTCTGACATCTTTTCATGGAGTACTATATCTAGTTTTCTTGCATCCAATTTTAACTGTTGGTAATGGGTGATTCCATGTCATATAAATTTCATAATTTTCTATAATGCTTTGTGGCTCATGTTTTCAGTTTTTCAGCTACTTCAGTTTTATAATGTTTGCACAATCCCCAATGCAACATTCTTGCTAAAATATTATGCCTTTAGCATACAGTCCTTCTGCCATTAGTATATCACAACCAGTAACAAGATGCAAGACTGTTTCCATTTCTGTTTTACAAAACCTACATTTGTCTGTTTCTCCCACATGTTCAGTGGACTTTGTAAACCAACATGTACATAGTCCACTACCTAGCTTTGGCCGGCTAAGAACTTGCTATATTCAACTGGACGTATAAGAGACTTTAAGTACCTTTATCTGCTTTTTTTTTTCAAAAAAATACAGTATTTAAATTGATTTTAACTGTGTGGAAGGAATATTAGCTAAACTGGAAGTTAGTCAGTGTTTGCTGAATTTTGTTATTTGCTAGTAATTACAGGTGTGGGGGTAGTCACATTCTTTGATTTCCTGTTCTTGCCTATTTAAGTGGTACAGTGTGAAATATTTTCTGCTTAAAAACCTCAGCTTTGGCCAGCTAAGAACTTGCTATATTCAACTGGACGTATAAGAGAATTTAAGTACCTTTATCTGCTCTCTTTTTTTCAAAAAATACAGTATTTAAATTGATTTTAACTGTGTGGAAGGAATATTAGCTGAACTGGAAGTTAGTCAGTGTTTGCTGAATTTTGTTATTTGCTAGTAATTACAGGTGTGGGGTAGTCACATTCTTTGATTTCCTGTCCTTGCCTATTTAAGTGGTACAGTGTGAAATATTTTCTGCTTAAAAACCTCAGCTTTGGCCGGCTAAGAACTTGCTATATTCAACTGGATGTATAAGAGAATTTAAGTACCTTATCTGTTTTTTTTTTTTTTCAAAAAAATACAGTATTTAAATTGATTTTAACTGTGTGGAAGGAATATTAGCTGAACTGGAAGTTAGTCAGTGCTTGCTGAATTTTGTTATTTGCTAGTAATTACAGGTGTGGGGCTAGTCACATTCTTTGATTTCCTGTCCTTGCCTATTTAAGTGGTACAGTGTGAAATATTTTCTGCTTAAAAACCTCAGCTTTGGCCGGCTAAGAACTTGCTATATTCAACTGGACGTATAAGAGAATTTAAGTACCTTTATCTGCTCTTTTTTTTCAAAAATACAGTATTTAAATTGATTTTAACTGTGTGGAAGGAATATTAACTGAACTGGAAGTTTTCACTCTGCTCTTCAGTTAGTCCCAGCCACCCTCCCTTTTTTTGTTTTGGTGTTAATCTTAGTGGCCTTGCAACTGCCCACCCCTCTTGTAAATTTGTGTTTGGATACTCCTTCTGGGCCCATCTCATTTGCTCACTCAACTGAGTGCAGTGAGATCATATTCTGATTTCAGGCACTCCTACTGTGTACAAAGAGAGCATCTGGGAAACAGAAAAAAAAATTTAAGCTTGTTTCCTGCCTTTCCTGTTAAGTGGTATAGACTATTTGTAGGCTTCTGAGCCCCCAAACCCTTCTGTGTTGGAGGGAAGCCTTCTAGCTTAGTTTTTTTTCTTATAACTAGCCAGTTTTCTAGTTTCAGCACTCAAATCTGTTTCTTTGATCTCAGCACTTGTTCAGAAAAAAAAAAAAATTTCATCTGCTTTTACTGTACTTGTGTTTCTACCTACTTTTTTTTAACTTTTGCATCATCTTAAAAGTACTCAGTTGTATTTATTACTGCTTGGTGTAACTCATTCTAAGCCTTTTGGTTTAAACACTTGGGCTTCAGACCAGTTGTTTTGCACTGAGAGGGTTTGTGGTCTGCACTGTAGTGGCAGAACAGGTAGCTTACATCCTTCTAGGTTGGGAACTGCTGATTGAGGGCTCAGTGTCTGTTATTCTAAAAGTGTATTAATTCTGGTTTAAGCACTTGGGCTTTCAGGCCAGTTATTTTACATTAAGAGGGTTCGTGGTCTGCACTCTTGTGGGAGGAGAGGCTGGACTCTGCCCTTCTGAGCTGGAAATTTCTGGTTGAAGGCTTATAGTGCATGCATATCTGAACTGCTTCTTACTGAAGTTGGTGCGTCTTGTTTGCTGTGGCATAGACTGGATTCGGGCCTGCTGGATCTAGCTTTGTTTGTGTAACTTGAGCACTAATCCAGGCATTCTCTAAAGTATTCAATTGTATTTATTACTGCTTGGTAGTAACTTGATTAAAGTGTAGCTATCATTCTAAGTCTTTTGGATTAAGCACTTGGGCTTCAGACCAGTTGTTTTACATTAGGAAGGTTTGTGGCATGCACTGTGGTGGCAGGACAGGTAGCTTTCATCCTTCTAAGTTGGGAACTGCTGATCGAGAGCCCAGTGTCTGTTATTCTTAAAGTGCATTAGTTCAGGTTTAAGCACTTGGGCTTCAGGCCAGTTATTTTACATTAAGAAGGTTTGTGGTCTGCACTCTTGTAGGAGAAGAGGCTGGACTCTGCCCTTCTGAGCTGGGAATTTCTGGTTAAAGGTTTATAGTGCCTGAATATTTGAACTGTATCTTACTGAAATTGATACACCTTGTTTGCTGTAGCATAGACTAGATCCAGGCCTGCTGAATCTAGCTTTGTTTATATGCTTGTTGTTTGTTTGCTTGTTATTTCCCTGGAACGCTAATTCCACCTAATATGCAGCTTCTCAGCACTTCTGTGGATCACTAGTGATATATGCATTGCTTACTGTACTTATTTCCTTGTTTCACTTGAAAGAAAGTTACTGTTTGTCATTTTTGCATTTAAGTTACCTGTAACACATTGCACTTAAGTTACCTGGCACTTGCTCACTAAAGCAATTATATAAGTCAGCACTAAAAATTAAAAGCACTACACCCTCACTCCCCACTGGCCCTAGTTTTCAATTATTAAGGAATTCCCAATATTATTCTAGCATGTCCAAAGGTCAGTTGTCAATCTCCTCTCCGGTCCAGCTGGTGAATCTGGGAATCTTGAGGCAATGTTACAACTGCCTCATGTACACTGACAACCCTCTCCTCCTCACAACAAATTCCAACACATGTGAGAGATGCAACCATATAGCCAAACTGGAGGCTAAGCTCTCACAACTCAGTACTGGCATAACCAGTCAGGAGGAGAAGGAAACCACACTCACTACAATTCCAGTCTCACATAGACCTACCACGACAGCAAGCCAAAAACATAATCACACAAAACATACTTGGAGGCTCTAAATAAAGATCTGCCGAAGCAGCAGAGACCTCCAAAGCAGACACCCAAGCAGCCACTATCCCAAAACAAAACACGTGCAACACATATCTCACAAAGCCAGTGTGCCAAACAGTCACAGCCCTTAAGACTAAACAACACACCTGATGCACTTGTAATAGGTGAGTCTATCGTCAGGCACACTGACGTCCCACTCACACTGACGTCCCGCAAGGAGAGGGTCACGGTGAGCAGCATGTCGGGCGCTAGGATCCGCCACATAACACAAGCGCTCAGGTCACTCCAAGGCAAGTACAAATATGACTCAGTCATTGTCCATGCTGGTGTGAATGACCTGAGACGTACCTCCCTGGACTACATGAAAAGAGACATAAAGGAGCTCTCTGAGCATGTAGCCCAGGCCGGTATGACCCTGACCTTGAGTAGTATCTTACCCTCACCAAGAATGATGCCACAATATGAAGACAAGATGATCAATTTCAACAATTGGCTTAAGTACTGGTGTCATTCAAAGGGGATCCAATGCCTATCAGCTTGGAATGATATGCTGGACAAGCCACGATGCTTCACTAGGGACGGCTTGCACCTGTCACCCCTGGGCTTTCGGATATTGGCAAAGGCTCTTGCTACCCCCATAGTGCCTTTTTTTGGCAAGGCTCAAAAGACAAACCCACCTCCATAGGGTATCACAAGGGATAAGAAACTAAGAGTAATGCTACTCAATGCTAGAAGTCTAAACCTCAAGATGCACACACTCGAAACTCTCCTTAGCATGGAGAACATCGATATCTGTGCAGTAACAGAAACCTGGTTCAGGTCTCCCGAGAGCACCCCAGCACTACCAGGTTATACCTCATACCATGCATTTCGGCCCCAAAACTTGGACCGAACCACAAAAGGAGGGGGAGTATCGATGTTCATCAAAGATACCCACACCTCCAGGTTGGTGGCAAAGCAAGAAGCATCAGAGACTATACATGTGCAACTAACAGAGGGTAAAACTGCCTTCCAGTTTATAGCCTGCTACAGACCACCCTCCCAAACCCAGGAACCACACTCGGCCTTCCTGAGAACACTGGAAAATATGAAGGTCTCTCCAAACACCATTATATTGGGTGACTTCAACTACCCAAACATAGACTGGGAGCATTACTCTAGCTCCAACATGCTAGCCCAAAGGTTCCTAGAATTTATAAACTCAAATGCTATGGAACAACTTGTTACCACTCCCACAAGAGGGGAAAACATACTGGACCTGATCATCACCAACATGGGGACTCTATGCTCCAGACCAGAAGTGTATCCCTCACTGGTAAGATCAGACCATAAACTAATCTCACTGGATATTCACATCCCGACCCCACCCCCTGCCCAGAAAACCACAGTGAAAAACTTCTCTAAAGCAAATTTCACACTCCTCAAAACTGAGGTGGAATCCTTCAAAGCCCCCGGGCCTGTGGAAAATATGGCCCAGACCGCAGAATCCTTTATAAACGCATTCTATGAACACCTTCAGGAATGCATGGATCATGCGATCCCAAATAAAACCAAGACCCAATCCTCCAAAGGCAGACGTCCTGTCTGGTGGACCCCAGCCATAAACAAACTATACAATAGAAGGAGGAAGCTACTAAATGATAGAGCAAAATCCCAAAAAGGGAAGGCATCACTGATCAGTATTAGCAAAAAACTACAGGCACACATAAAATTGTCTAAGGCCAGCTTTGAGAGAAAAATTGCACAGGACACTAAGGATAATCACAAGGCTTTCTTTAGTTATGTTATGAACCTCGGTGGTAATTCCCAGATATGCTCAGAATTAGTCCAAAATGACAAAAAATACACCGAACCCACAGACATTGCCAACATCCTAGCTGACAGGTTCAGCGCAAACTTCTCCCCCCCCCCCAACAAAAGGGCAAATATCTATCCCAGCAGAGTGCTGCCCCCCTGACATCTCAGATGCTCAGGTAAGAGCCGCCCTCTCCAAAGCAAAAAACACAGCATCAATGGGACCAGATGGTGTCCCGGGCTGCGTCCTACATAAACTCCAAGAAGAGCTAAACCCAAACATAAAACTGCTGTTCAGTCTCAGCCTTACTACAGGATATGTGCCCAAAGAGTGGCATACAGCAACAGTGGTCCCTCTCCATAAAGGTGGTGCCTCAACGGATCCTGGAAACTATCGCCCCATAAGCCTGACTAGCTTGGTCTGCAAAGCTATGGAAAGGATCATCATGGACCTCATAAATAAAGATATTGGGGACCTAGAAAAACTGGATCCTACCCAGTTCAGCTTTGTTAAGGGCAGATCCTGCCTCTTAAACCTGGTTGATTTCTTTGAAACAGTCACCAAGGCCATTGACAAGGGAAAGGTGGTCCACACAGCCTACCTGGACCTCGCAAAAGCCTTCAATACAATACCCCACTCGGGCATTATAGATAAGCTCACCAGCTTAAATATAAACCCCTATGTCACTAGATGGATTGCAAACTGGCTCAAGGACAGAACCCACATGCTTAGAATTGCTGGAGCCATGTCAGACTCCAAACCAGTTACAAGTGGTGTCCCACAAGGCTCAGTCCTGGGACCTCTCTTGTTCGGTATATATTTCTCGGAGGTACAGGCCAACACAGAAGGACTGTGGCTGACCAAGTTCGCAGATGACTGCAAACTGGGAACCATAATTGACTCTCCAGCCAACACAAGCATCCTCCAAAAGGGCCTCAACTGGTGCCAGAGCCATGGCCTCAAGCTAAATGCCAAAAAGTGTATAGTCATCCCCTTTGGCAAAAACAAAGTTCCCACAAATTACCACATAGGTGATAATCCATTAAGTACAGAAGAAGTAATTAGGGACCTGGGGACCCAAGTTGATAGCAATCTCTCATTTGACAACCACGTGGCCAAAGTGGTTAGAAAATATAGCCCACCTAATCATGAAGGGATTCACATCTAGATCAGGGGAGGTCATCGTGCCTCTTTACTCATCCCTCATCATGCCCATAATTGAGTACAATGCCCCTTTTGGGATGTACCTTACCAGACACCTGCAGCAACTGGAAAGACCCCAAAAGTACCTCACCAAGAGGATCAAAGGGCTCAAACAGATGGCATATGCTGCCCGGTTAAAGAAACTCCAGCTCTACTCAGTGGCATACCGCCTGTTCAGAGGCGATCTTTGCCTGACATATAAAGCCATGTCCAACCTGGAATTAATGGACATGCTGCACCTCAGAAAATCCAAATCCCATTGAGCTACGTGCTCGAGAGGCTTGAACCTCAGCACTGAAATAAATAGGACATGCTGGCGGGACAGATTCATAACCCAGAGGCTCCCTTCACTCTGGAATAAAATCCCAGTCCAGGTTAGGCAGAGTCCCTCATTGACTCTCTTCAAGAGGAATCTTGATGAGTGGATGGGAGATTGTAGGTTTACCCCGGGTATCACTTCTGTGTCACTGTTAGACAGAGGCACAGTATACTAACCTCGAAAAAGGGCATAGCAAAATAAATTTAAAATGAGTGGCGAAAGCCAAACACATTCTGGCTAGGCTTATAAATGCCCTAGGGCAGATAGCCTAGTATGAACCTATGAACCTTTTTGTTTAAATTCACCTCTCTTTAACTATTCCTGTGTTTGACCTTGATCAACATGATGTTGTTCCAAGAGTTTTCCATACTTGCAACTATATTTATGTATTTCCACATTTCTTACCTTCTCATCTGATCCTTCACCTTATATTCTTTCTTTTGTTTTTTGACACATTTAGTTGATGCCTGATTTTTATCTACTAGTTTGATTTTCATTCCCACTTGACACAAATATGCTTCTGCTAAACTAAGCAGCGAAGTCATCTTAGACTTATTCTCCTCATGTTTTATAATGTGTACTATGTTTGGGTCTTGTGAGGTCAGCAGATATATATGCAGTCCTACTAATACAAGATCTATACATGTAATCAGTTTCGGGGAGGCCCATACCTCCTTTAGAACGAGGAATATATATAGACTAGGTATTCGCTGATTTTTATAAATCATTTGATAAGAATGAAGCATCCTTCTTGTTTTCCTGTCCAACTGATCCCACACCTTTTGCTGCCAATCAGTCACTCCAAAACTGTAAGTTAGGACAGGAAGAGCAAATGAGTTTGTAGTTTGGACTTTGTAATTTAATTTTAGTCTTCTAAAATATTCCTAAGTTTTATTCACATTTGTTCATGTTTTATTGTTGATCCTTCATCACTTCCCAAATATATATACACTCCTTCTTGCTCAAGCTCTTTTATATCGCATTCTTGTCCCAGGCTGTTTTTTTGGTGCTGCAGCTTTCCTGCTTTGAAGGTTGCTTGTGCACATTTGTCAAGATCAAATGACATTCTTATATCGTCTGAAAAAGTTTTGAACACTCGCAGTTGTGCTTTCAGTTCCTCATCTGATGAACCATACAGTTTTAATTCATCACAAAAAGGAAATGTGAAGTCTTTACACTTTGATGTTTTCTGGGAGCCAAATTGTAGCCATGACCTAATCTGATAAGTAGATAACTTAATATATTAAGGGCAAGAGAAAAGAGCAGCGGTGACAGAGAGTCACCCTGGAATATCTCACTTTGAATGTTTATCCCTGGAATAATAATTTGTCCTTTATCATGGCTTAACTGCAAAGTGGTTTGCCACTGTTTCATGGTTGCTGTAATGTAATCAATCAGTGTAGGGTGTATCATATACATTTTTAAGCACTCTTTTATCCATGAATGTGGGATGCTGTTAAAAGCTTTGTTGTAGTCTATCCATGCCATACTTAGATTCTTCTCCTTTTTATAGTTCTCCATTATGACTTTAACATCAAATGATACTTTGTTATATATGATTTTCTATTGTTGCCTTTTAATTCTATTGCCATGACTGAGTTTTCTTCTAAATGACTATAAACTGTCAGCATCAATTCTAGTATAAAAACTCATGAAAAGAAAAAAACATTTTAAAGCATACAAAAACTAATACAGCACTGCAGAACACGTGTTTAATAAAACGATTTAATAAACTACTAAGCGTTTTCTTCAGTTAGATTAACTAGCTTCAACAGAGTGAAATCCAAATGCTGACAAGCATTTTAAATAGCTTTAAAATAATCATCTCATGAATTAATCTAAACATTCCCACATTAATTATCTGAGACAATTAATCATACATAAAATATTCAAAATCCAAAAGCAATCATCTATCTATATTCTCTAGAAACCTTATAAATCAATTTTATATGCATAAGAATAAAATCCATAATCAAATCCTTAGTTAACTTGTATAAATTATGTGAATTATGTAAATGTAAAACTTCAAAGAAAAATAAAAACAATGTGTATTTAAATCTTTCCTGCTCTCAACTTTAAGATTGCAGGACTAGAACAAAATTCATTTAAGCCAGGTTTATTAGTGGCATCTAATATCAACTGCCACATTATTGCTTGTGTTCTAAAATACTCTCATTATCACACCCTCCCTCATTTATAGAAACCTTATCAATGATAAAAATAAAAACCTTTTGAAGTTAGCACATTCAATAGAATGCCTAAATAAAGCATTAACTAACTTTTTATTTTAATATTGCTGACATATTCCCTGTATGATCTTTTAAACTAATGGTAGTTTTTCCTATATAAACCACTTGGCATGATATACATGAAGCCAAGAAGATCACCATTTTGGTGTTGTACTTACATTTCCCAGGACAAATAATTCCAATGTATAGTTTATACATCATTTGAAGGAAAGTTATTACTCTTTCCTTTCTTGTCTGTAACAAAGATGATATTGTAATAGTAGGATTGCTTGCCAGTTCATTCTTAAGTAGAAGTATTGTTTTTCCTGTTGTTAACCAGAATGATATCTGTACAGGGTGTTCTTACTCATGACTAAATCTTCATGTAAAGATGTTAATTCTTTTAGCCAGAAATTAGTTACTGCATCTGGGCCTGAAGTTTTCTAATTAGGAGCTTTTCTTGTTTCACTTTCAATGGCCGTTACTTTATCCCATTTCATATCCTGTACATTTGAACTTCTCATTCTTTCTTTTACTTCCTCTATCCATTCAGTATCTTTATTATGTTCCATAGCATCTTCATAGATATTTCTCCAAAATGTATCTATTTCTTCTTTTTTGGTGGTGTTTCAATTCATTATGCCTTGTTTCTCAACTGTTTATAAAACTTTTTTGGGTCTTCAATAAATTGCTTATTTTGTACTTTTCCTTTATATTTATCTACATATCTTCTAGGTGTTTCTGCCTGTACTGATATTTTTAGTTCATTATTTGTGATAGTGCACAATAGATCCTGATCTGTTCTGATATTGTGCATTCCTTTTATCATGTCTATCTTTCTGAGTATTTTTGTTAATCTGATCCCTCTTCTATACTCTTCTAACAGTGACACTTCTTGTCTTAATTGCTTTATAGATTTCTCAATTCGATACTTCCCTGATAGCATTTGATTTCTCCCCTTCCTTTCTCTTACTATCCTCTGTTTTTATGGTAAGACTTTATCTGTTATTAATTTAGCTGTATAGTAATATATCCTATTTACATCTGTTATATCACATGAATTTCTATGAACAGTCCTAATTACTGTGTCCATTTGTTTTTTTCAAACGTCTAACTTTTGGAGTTTTATTAATTTTCTGTAGTCTATTTCATTCATTGATCTTAACATGTCTGTCCATCTCTATTAAATCAAGCAACAATTCTCTTAGATCATTTTCTTCTAAACTGGAGGCACATTCTTTGTTCTCCATTTTTCTGTGGGCATTCTACAGAAAGTTTCAGAGCCTCTTCCTGTGACAAATTCTGTTAAGTTTCATCCTGTGTCATCCATTGCTTTTTCATATGGGAACTCACTGGACTATCACTCCACAGCAATAACTGCATCAGAGTTGCCACAGTTTCCTGTTCCTTCCCTTGCTGTGCAACTTCAACTGAACATCTGTACTAGTTCCTGTGGAAGGCTCCAAAGTATCTTCATATGGCAACTGATGAGATGTTTCCTACTCCACTGGCTTCTCCTTAATTTGGGGATCCATCGCTTTATCTTGCTGTGGGGTTATCAGAGTTAGATTTTCTACACTCATTCCTTCACTTTGCAGGTAATCCCTAACCTTAGTATCTATTGTTTTAACTTCTCCATTACTAATCCTCTTTTCTACTTTTTCTCTTTATTTTCTTATTTCTTGTTGGTAACATTTTCCATCATGCTGTGATATAACCTGTGTTAGACTTTCTACACCACATCCTTCCCTTTGCAGGTATTCCATAGCTTCAGCTTCTATTTTTTCAACTTCTACATTACTAATCTTCTGTTTTATATTCCCTCTTTGTGATCTTATTTTTTGTATTGTAAAATTTTACATATTTGGATGCCTTTGTCAGTATTTCTCTTCAAATAACTTTGGGCCTGCTTTTCTATTGATTAGTTTACCTTTTTCTTTTGTGTAAATATTTCACCATATCAGATCTCACTTTCTTTCCAAAGTCCATATTTCTTTTTCATACCTTTCAAAAATATCTAGATTTTATCTTTATATTTTTGCACTTCCACAGTTGCTTCTTCTTCCAAAGACCCCAAAGTTTCTCAGTCTATATAATTCTCTTTATAAATCCTTTGCATTAATAAACACGGATTTGCATTTGAAACTTTACTAGCTTTTCTTGTGCAAGTATTTTTCTTTCTTTTCTCTCTTAATAGTTTTGCATATCTTCTTTCTGGAAATTTTGGGCTTCTTGCTTTGTTCTCAAGCTAAATTTGTTGGAATCCATTTTTATAAATACATTAATTGGTTATGAGAACCAAAGCAATCATTATCATCTGAGTTAGGAATATTCTGTTCATACCATCAAATGTAAAAAGTAAAAGTCACTAAATGTATTTATTATTCACGCACTTGTAGGCTGTTGCAGCTAATCTGTATATTGAAGGACTCTATGATGACTGCTGATAGCATACATTAAAACAGTGGCAAAAAATTACTTGCAGCTATTGAATTGATGTGTTTATCATGGGCGGCTCATCTTATTGGATTGCGGGACTGCAGCCCTCCCAGGAAAAAAAAGAAACTGTAGTTGACTCTGTTGACATGATTTAATACATTATTTCATTTCATTTGCTAAAAAACAATATTTCCATTATTTCGCTTTTTCTCAGTCTCGGACGGAACTTTAACTGTGCATGCTCGTCGAGTTCCGTTTTTTTAACAACATAATAAAGCAGCATCTAATATCTGACTGCTGTAAAAGGCAGTCCAGATAAAAGAAAAAGCATCAATGTGATGCCCAGAAGTAGACATGGATGGCTGGATTGCTACTGATTGGTTCTCGCTCTCTTCTCAAAAAAGAGAGCGAGAAACAATCAGTAGCACTAGCACAGTAGTACTGTACTTGTGTTGATCAAGAGGTCATTGCCTCGTTGGTGGTGCTTTACTGCTTTGTTTATTTTTTTTTTTGTCTTCTTGGGTAGCTAAGGGCTTGCACTGACTGCAGTGAGAGAGCAGAGAGGAAGACCGAGATACATAAACTAATTGAGGTAGGTGCTGCTCTGCTGGAATCGGCTCTTTCTTTTCTGTCTGCTGTACCATTGTCCAGCTAGTCTGTAATCTTTAACCAGTCATGTCTTTATTTTATCAGGTGATATTTTTTATTAATAACATATACTCATACAGTAGTCTCATCTAAGCATGACTCCGTTTAGTTTTCTGTTTTTGCTGTGTTTGTAGCTTTTATATTTCATAGGTTTGATTGTCAAGTGTATGTCCTACTGGTTTCTATGAAGCTTGATTGGTATAGCACTATGGTAATATTTTCAAGGGAAGTTACTGACATCTGCTGATTTTCCACAAAAGCCTATAACATTGTTTTGGAAGTTTTCATTTTGAAGACTGTTTCTTGAATAAAGATTAGTTGCATGTATTTTTATTCAAAGGCTATAAACACAACACTATATTCTATATAATCTTGCAGGTGGCACAAGGGATTTAGTCTGGCAGTTGGCACAAATGTTTAAGGCTGTGAAGTGTAGCTCCTGTGGTACAGAGTTTAATTTTCTCATCCCTCATTTGCTTACTATGTAAACTTAAACAAGTCACTTAATCAGATGGTATTTCAAGTCAACTGGGAATCTGGGCTAGGCTCCTCAGTAGTCCCCCAAAATGCAATCTTAGTAACTGCATACTTATGAATAAAGAGTAAGGTCAGTGTAACTGTGTACGTATGAATAAAGAGTAAGGTCAGTGTAACTGCATACGTATGAATAAAGAGTAAGGTCAGTGTAACTGCATACATATGAATAAAGAGTAAGGTCAGTGAAACTGCATACATATGAATAAAGAGTAAGGTCAGTGTAACTGCATACGTATGAATAAAGACTAAGGCCAGTGTAACTGCATAAGTATGAATAAAGAGTAAGGTCAGTGTAACTGCATACATATGAATAAAGACTAAGGTCAGTGTAACTGCATACGTATGAATAAAGAGTAAGGTCAGTGTAACTGCATACGTATGAATAAAGACTAAGGTCAGTGTAACTGCATACGTATGAATAAAGAGTAAGGTCAGTGTAACTGCATACATATGAATAAAGAGTATGGTCAGTGTAACTGCATACATATGAATAAAGAGTAAGGTCAGTGAAACTGCATACGTATGAATAAAGACTAAGGTCAGTGTAACTGCATAAGTATGAATAAAGAGTAAGGTCAGTGTAACTGCATACGTATGAATAAAGACTAAGGTCAGTGTAACTGCATACGTATAAATAAAGAGTAAGGTCAGTGTAACTGCATACATATGAAGAAAGAGTAAGGTCAGTGTAACTGCATACATATGAATAAAGAGTAAGGTCAGTGTAACTGCATACGTATGAATAAAGAGCAAGGTCAGTGTAACTGCATACGTATGAATAAAGAGTAAGGTCAGTGTAATTGCATATGTATGAATAAAGAGTAAGGTCAGTGTAACTGCGTATGTATGAATAAAGAGTGAGGTCAGTGTAACTGCATACGTATGAATAAAGAGTAAGGTCAGTGTAACTGCATACGTATGAATAAAGAGTAAGGCCAGTGAGTTATAATGTGCTGCATGATTCCCCTTTAGCTACTTGATATTCGTTTTAGAATTTGAAGAGCCACAGAACATGTTTTTTCTAACCTTGGTACCTACACATTAGTCAAAGTTTAAAATGCTGTCTACCACTGCCCCTGGATCTTTAGTTATAGTGCTATTTGTTTATAATTTGAACATGCATTTTGTAACAATAGTTTACGTCTTTTATGTCATATTTCATAATAATACACACATTCACATTAATGAGGAGGCAATTGCAATGCATTCGGTATGTATTTTTTGTAGACCATCTTGAGATCTTCAACATCTTTCAGTGAAGTAATGATGTTACCCTATTTGCAGTCATCGACATATCTGATTATCTTTAACCTATTCCTTATTTTTATATCAATCTTCTTTATTTTTCACCCACATTTCCCATTAACCTTTTACTCATTTTTGAATCAATGATAATCAGAATCAGTGAGTGTAGAAGCAGTAGCAGATAAAAAACGTGTCTAAAGATGGAATAAGACAGTAAATCACCAGGTGACAAATTTCCTAATATCTGGTTACTCTGATTTTGATTCATCTGTATTGTGTCATGTATAAACTGAATATGTTTGTTAGGGGGGGCAGTAGCAACCTGCTTGGTGTGTGTGTGTGTGTGTGTGTGTGTGTGTGTGTGTGTGTGTGTGAAATGCCCCAATTGCTACATACTGGTGGGTAGAGAATAGTCAGGCTTGAACCCTGTACCTTGGGTGCAGGTTGTAAGGGCCTGAATTCCCTACTCACCACCATTTGTAAATAATTAGCAGGTTTTTGCATCATATTTGTTCTGTTCCTCATAAAATCTGTGGTTTCTGTATGTTTGTTGTTCCTTGCAAAGTCAGTAGTGCAGTGGTGCACTAGTAGCATTGTTGCCTGACAGCTACAGGTTCTCTGGTTTGATTCCTGGCTGGGGTGCTTTCTGTGGGGAGTCTGCATGTCTTCCTATCTTACAAACACATGTCTGGAGTGTTTCTCCCTGCTCTGCTGAAAATTGACTTTTGTTCCAAGTCAGACTTTCCTGGTTAACAAATGTTAAATAAAAATAACAGGCATTTGAATTTCAGACTTCATATTCTTCAGAAAGTACATGGTTTATAACATAGATATTTAAAATTTGTCCTTATTTTTGGGACTGTATTCCCCCATTATTGGCTTTGTCCAGGTTTTTTGTGCTAAGGTTGAGAGCTATGGTGAGAACTGAATTCACTGAATATGTTTGAGGTCTGTATTCCCCCATTACTGGCTTTGTATTTGTGTTTTTTGCTAAGAAGTTGAGAGGTATGGTGAGAACTGAATTCACTGAGTATGTTTGGGGGTTGTATTCCCCCATTATTGGCTTTGTTCAGGTGTTTTGTGCTAATAGGTTGACAGCTATGGTGAGAATTGAATTCATTAAATGGTAGTTATTTAAGTTTCAGTCTTCCTCTCTTTCACAAAACAGCTGATTTGGCACAGTGGTATGTTGCTCTGAGTGTTTTGCACACAGTTCCCCTGGGTTCAAGACTTGGCAGTGAAATGTATAGTGGTAACACAGCATTTTATTGTAGCAACTTTCCAACATTAAACAAGCATTGCTTAAAATGTGTCCCTAGGTTTTGGCCTTTTGCACCCCCCCCCCAATAAATTTTGGCTTTTTCCAGATTTCTTGTGCTACAAAATTCAGAGATACAATGGAGTGTCGAGTAGATTTTACAAGGAGCTGAGAGCTGGAGGGGAACAAACTTTTAGTACTGGGTGAGTCTACTTGCATTGTTAATAGTACAACAGGTAGTGTACTTCCTTTTGATGCAGAAGGCTGTGATATCTACTCCCACAGTAGGTAGATGCATTGCTGATACTGTTCTGTGTTGTAAATGGGGTGGATGCTGCAGTCAATTTTTGGTGAAGATACCTAGCAACTATGACCTTGTTATCATTTGTCATCCATTCCCTACTGCTTATCATTTTTAATGCAACATGGGCAATTTATTCCTCAAGAGCAATAGCCACTTTATTTGTAGATGAAACAATGACATATAAAGTTGTTTGCTAGCAGCAACCTCTTCATTAGTTACAGATTTCTTTAATGTGGAATTATTTAGATGACTTTTACTTCTTCAGAGATTGTGCATATTTACTGATACTGGTGGACTGTAGAAGTATGAGTAGACTTTTATGATGGAAATGTAAGTTTGAATAGACTTTTATGATGGAAATGTTCTGAATTGGGCAGTTTTGTCATTATTGGTGCATGCATTTTGTTTCATTGTTTACTGGAAAAATGTTGAAAACAATAAATTTAAAATGCACTCTAACAAATGTACTGTATTGTACAAGGAATATAATTAAATACAACCAGGAACGTGTATCAAAGAGCATGTGTGTGTTTTGTGTTTAAAGGGCCTATGATTTGAAAACAGCCCAAAGTTAGTCTTTATCTGCCACTGACAAAATGTATTTTCTTTGAATGTGGGTTTCAATGCTGTTTCGATGAATGTGAGTTTCAAGGGCAGAGAAGTTTTAATGCTAAGTCTATTTTCATTGTGAGACTGCATTGCTTTGTTTAGCAGATATCTATGAGGGTTTGTGCTGTAAAATGCAAAATAAAACTTTCAAATGAAATCCAAATCTTCGCAGAAGTAAAGCAGTATGCACTTTACAGTGTTTATGGTAAATGGGGCGAAATAACCAAGGAATGGGACATTGTAATGGCTTCAGGGGGGAGGCTCCATTCGACCATGATTTTGTGAGGGGGGGGGCAGCAAACTCAGACAGCCCTGGCTGAACTATACCTCTCAACTGACTAGATTTTTGCAGAATTAATAGATTTTTGCTTCTTATTTTTGGTTTGTTCCTCATAAAACATGTGGTTTTCTGGCAAATCATTTAGGAATGAAGTCACTAAATAATGACAGACTTTGAGTTTCAGATGTTATAACCTTCAGAAAAATGCATGCTAAAGCAAGACCTGTTATTCTATCAACTGTCTTAAGTTTATATAAGAGCATTTTTTAGTACTGTTTGTATGTTCCCCCAATATATTTATTTGGCCTTGTCCAGATTTCCTGCATTGAGGTTGAGAGGTACGTGCAAATAAATTGCTTTATAGAATTAGGAATATCCAAACCTCTCAACTGTCCCCAATTTTGGCTCAAAATGTTGCTCTCCCCCAATAACCCCTCCACAAAATGGCAATCTTGGAAGAAAACGTGGAGGGTTTACAATTATAAATAACTGTAATGATCAGAGTTATAGATTACTTTTATTTCAGAAATGCATGTAGATGCTCTTATTTTGTCAGCTGCTCAAGTCAACAGT